>NC_057806.1:610968141-611055935 GCF_018294505.1 Triticum aestivum | reverse complement strand
TCGCGGCGAGGCGGGGGTTCGCGCGGGACAGCATGGCGAGCTCGCGGCGGGGCCCCGGGATGTGCGCGGCGCGACATGGCGAGCTCGGGGCAAAGCGGGCGGACAGTTTGGAATTCTGAGGCCTTCTGCGCGTTGGGTGCAGATGCCCCATACGTCTGTCCGCCCCCCGGACGTCCGTCAAATCGCACTCCAAACGGGTAAAAGCGGACGTCCGGATGGGTCATGCGGTGGAGTTGGTCTAAAGGCACATGCTGATAGTGAGTTCCGGCATCGCAGACGCTCAACGGTTTCCACCGGGCCCTGACCGCCGTAGTACGCCGACAAAATCCGCTCCCCCGTCCCTAGGCACTGAAGCATATACTGTTAATTAAGCAGTATAGTGCTTTCTCTGTTCGAAAATACTTGTCATTAAAATGGATGTATCTAAATGTATTTTACTCCCTTCATTTCACAATATAGTGCTTCCTCTATCCCTGTGCTTCAACTTTGACCGTAAATTTAACTATCAAGACCGATTGCGGCGGGAGCAAAAATTATATCAGTGAATTCGTATTCGAAAGAAGTTTTCAATTATATAATTTTTTCTCCCGCCGCAGTTGGTCTCGTTGGTTAAATTTATGGTCAAAGTTGGACCTCGGAAAGCGCGGGCGCACTATATTTTGGAATGAAGGGAGTAGTTCTACATACATTTATTTTGATGACAAGTATTTCCGGATGAAGGGAGTAATGTACAAGACTGTTCAACCTTTCGATGCAAAAAAAAAAAAAAAATCCCAGCCCTTCTGTTATCATGTCATGGAAAGGGAACAACGTGTGGATCATTGGTGCTTCGACGAACCCAAATGATGAGTTGGCTATTGGGGATACTTCTGTGAAGGAAGAGGAACCAACTATGCGATTGGAATTATGATCTTTAACAAGATGAAAATATTGGCATCAACATCGGCAATAACAAACAATGCATGCATCTTTTTTGCGGGGAAACAATGTATACATCAGTGATAAGAATTTTTACCGATAATATCAAACACATAGATTTTGCTTATTATTGTTATATGAGGTTTATACTAGGGGCTCCGAGGTTTGGTTTAGCCCTGGGCCCCTGAAATCACAGAACCGGCCCTGCAAGGCTAGCTGCCGGTACTTCTCCACCTTACAACTTCATGGTGAATGTCCATCAGTATAACCAAGGCTAATTAATGTCCAACAGATGGCATATATCCATTTTGGTCAATCTTTGTGAAGATAATTTCTAAGTCTGAGAGTAGGAGACATAAGCATTTCGTCAAGGCACGAGAAGCTTAGAGGAAAGACATTGAGAGGTAGTGATGCAATCAATGTTTGTAATTGTTCAAGGGCCTGCTCGTTTCTGGAACAAGTATGTCCTGGTCATAGTGGGGAGTAACTTAAACTAGTGTCATATGCCTAATTTACTATCCCCATAATGCAAAGTATCTTAGTAGTAGTGTCATAGTTTGTTTCATTTATTGCCTTATAGACTCATTTAACCTCGGGAAGCGCTATGTCACAGTAACATATTATGTTACTCCAAACACCTCTCTCCTCATTAAATACTTGCCACATAAGCAAAATTGTCTTGGGATGTGTTAAATTACTATCTAAGTTACCCCCACTATGGCTAGCCTTACAAATATCATAACATGTTGTGTTATTTCACACAACATGATCATAGAAAATGCTATGAACTTAATGACACATCAATCAGGTCTCGCGGACACATAGTGCGCATTCAAACATTTCTTGAGGCGTACTGAAAGAACGAAGACCGAGCATCTCATCATCTTGAACCAGCTGGTAGATAGTGCCCCAATTTTATTTATTTGTACTTGAACATTTTATTTGATTGGATTATTTGTTATACTCGGATAAATATTTAATCCAAAAATACTAGAAAGAACGTATGTCGCAGTGACATATAGATCCTACTTGCAGGAAAATACGAAGGTCGTACATATGACAACTCTATGTTTACGCACAGCCACCGCCGCCTTCATATCCATATGAAATGTGCTCTATATTTCATACGACGACTGCACACTAGTGCGGGAGTATCGAGCCAGGGTCTGAGTGGTGGCCTGGCTCTGTATTGGGATGAGAGTATGCAAGTAACAGTCTTAGATGCTTGTGCACGGTACATTGACGTGCGGATAGTGGATGCAGCTAATGATAAGTCATGGAGGACAACCTTTGTGTATGGCGAGCCGAGAGTGGAGAATCGGCATCGCATGTGGAGCACACTATCTAACCTTAGGGCAGTTTCTGCGGAACCGTGGTTAGTGTGTGGCGATTTTAACGAAGCTATGTGGCAACATGAGCACTTTTCTCAATCTCAGCGTTCTGAAAATCAAATGCAAGTGTTTCGTGATTGTCTGGTAGTATGTGAATTGATGGATCTTGGGTTCAGTGGCGTTCCTTTCACATACGATAATGGCCAGTATGGTGTGAGGAATGTTAGGGTTCGTCTGGATAGGGCTTGTGCGGACGAGGCTTGGAAGGATTTGTTCCCTCTCTCACAGATGGTGCACCTTGCGACGTCTTGCTCGGACCACTGCCCAGTCCTTGTCCGTTTACTTTCAACACCACCGAGAACTCGACCGCCGTCACGCTATGAAATCATGTGGGAGAGGCACCCTGGTCTATCTTCGGTGGTGGCGGATAGTTGGGAGCGCAGTCGCCCAGCTAGGAACTTAGGTGTGGTTCGGGACGCACTGAAAGAAATGATGAACAAGATGAGATCTTGGAGTAAAGAAAACTTCGGTCATGTCATATCAGATCTGGAAAAGCTACGAGCGGAATTGGCAGACCCGCAACTTTATGATGCGGACAGGAACTTGATCAAACAGAAAATGCATCAGCTAGATGAACTCCTCTATAGGAAGGAAATGCTTTGGTTGCAGAGATCGCGGATCACGTGGCTCAAAGAAGGAGAACATAATACGACATACCTCCACCGGCGTGCTGTGTGGCGGGCTCGTAGGAATTATATTCAGCGTCTCCGGCGACAGGATGGCACGTGGTGCTCGGTCCCGACGGATATGCAGCGTATGGCCACGTCCTATTTTAAGGAGGTGTATACCAAGGACCCAACTTTGACGCCGGAGAGTGTCTTGGAGGTTATTGCACCAAAGGTTACTCAAGGTATGAACGCTTTACTTTGTGCACCCTTCTCGGAGGAGGAGGTGTCGGATGCTCTTTTTCAAATCGGCCCGCTTAAAGCGCCAGGAACAGACGGTCTCCCGGCTAGATTCTTCCAAAGAAATTGGGCCGTGATGAAAGCTGAAATTATAGCGGCAGTGTTGGAATTCTTTAAGACAGGAATTATGCCTGATGGGGTGAATGACACGGCTATCGTTCTTATTCCGAAAGTTCCTTTCCCAAAGGAACTCAAGGATTTTAGACCGATAAGCCTATGCAATGTTATCTATAAGATCGTTTTCAAAGTGCTTGGTGAACAGGCTAAGGCCGATGCTTGCGGAGTTAATATCAGAAAATCAGAGTGCCTTTGTCCCAAGGAGGCTTATCTCTGACAATTCTATAGTTGCTTTTGAATGCCTTCATCATATTCAATCATTGAGACAGACTAGGCAGGTAGTGTGTGCTTACAAGCTTGATCTGTCGAAGGCATATGATCGTGTCGATTGGGACTTTTTGGAGAAAGCTCTTGGCAAATGGGGCTTTGCCCAACAGTGGATCTCGTGGATTATGGTTTGTGTGAAGTCAGTCAAATATTCTGTCAAATTCAATGGACAACTGCTTGAGAGTTTCATCCCTTCTAGAGGACTGAGGCAAGGTGACCCTTTATCACCGTTCTTATTTCTTTTTGTTGCTGATGCCCTATCTGCTTTATTCTCAAAATCATCGGAGGAAGGGTCCCTGAGGGGAGTATCTATCTGTCGTGGTGCACTAGTTATTTCCCACCTGCTTTTTGCGGATGATACTATGTTGGTGTTTGAAGCGTCTAGCCAGCAAGCGGGCATTGTCAAGGGACTGTTGAACACTTATACTTCAGCAACGGGTCAGTTCATTAACCCAGAGAAGTGTTCCATCCTTTTTTCAGACAAGTGTTCGACTGTGGAGGTAGATGAAATCAAGAGCACACTTGAGGTTACGCAACAGGTATTCGAGCCAAAGTATCTCGGTCTTCCGGTTCCGGAAGGTAGAGTGCATAAGGGGCAATTTGAATCACTACAAGAAAGACTGAGGAAGAGATTAATTGATTGGAGTGAGCAATATGTCTCATCGGGGAATAAAGAAATCTTGATCAAGGCGGTGGCACAAGCAATCCCCACGTATGTTATGAGTGTTTTCCGGCTACCGGCTTCTGTGTGTGATGATCTAACACGTATAATGAGACAGTACTGGTGGGGAGTTGAACAAGGCAAGAGGAAAATGGCTTGGCTTAGTTGGGAGAAAATGATTCTGCCCAAGGACATGGGAGGCATGGGATTCAGAGATATGAGGGCGTTTAACCAGGCATTACTTGCAAAGCAAGCCTGGAGATTGCTTGATAGCCCAGACAGCTTATGTGCACACCTACTCCAGGCTAAATATTATCCCAATGGAAATCTGCTCGATACAGTCTTCCCCTCTAGCTCGTCTGTTGTGTGGAAGGGAATTATGTTTGGACTTGAGCTGTTGAAGAAGGGTCTTATATGGCAGGTGGGTGATGGATCGCTAATCAAGACTTGGAGGGATCCTTGGATTCCGAGGAGGCATGACTTCAAACCAATCACCCCAAAGAGGAACTGCAGATATAATTGGGTTGCAGACTTCCTTGATGAGGCAGGTGCATGGAATATGCAGATGTTACGGCACTACTTCTGGGATATGGACATACTCGAAATCATCAAGATCCGGACGTCGCCACGACAAGGTCAGGATTTCCTGGCCTGGTTTCCAGAGAAGAGCGGGTTGTTTACTGTTAAGAGCGCCTATCATCTAGCAGCAGAGACCCATGTGACACAAGCGGGGGGGTCGTCTAGCACTAGCCCTATGGACACATGACCATATGGAGGCGAGTGTGGGATGCTCGGGTGCCGCTCAAAATGAAAATCATGGCGTGGAAGGTGGTGTCAGGTGCGTTAGCTACTAACCAATGCAAGAAATATAGACACATATCCACGCGTGATGCATGCCCTCTCTGTGGTACGGAAATAGAGACCAGCTTCCATGCGTTGGTTACATGTGATCATGCTCGAGCAGTGTGGATGCAGATGCGCTCACTATGGAACCTCCCTGATCCTATACTGCTACGAGATACAGGTAAAGAATGGCTTCTGAATATCCTTATGCACTGTGATGATGCTATGCGGGATTGCACTATCATGTTAATTTGGAGGATATGGACGTTGCGGTCGGATCTGGCACATGGCAAAGAGGTACCGGCTCCGGCAGTAACGACTGACTACCTCCAAAGCTATATGCACTTGTTACAGCTGGCTTGGAGGTACTCTACTGAGGAGATCATCAAGGGGAAGATGCCAATGAAATGTGAAGACCCAATCAGGCAGCGCGGTGCGGCAGTGCATTTACCATGGCCGTGACCGGCGGAGGGCCATGCCGCGCTTTCGGTCGATGGGTCGTTCTTAGCTTCGGATGAATCAGCGGCAGCAGGCATGCTACTAAGAAGACATGATGGTTCGGTTATCTTTGCAGCCTACCGCTATATCTTCAATTGCAATGATGCGCTCGAGGCGGAACTACATGCAATAATGTAAGGAATGGCATTGGCAATTCAGCATTGCAATCTTCCTATCATCGTTCAATCGGATTCCTCTCAGGCTCTTTCAGCTTTGTTAGGAGAGAGCCTATCCCGTTCGGCATATGGGCACCTAGTTGCGGAGATTCGTCATCTGTTGGGTGAAAGAAAGTTTATTCCTTTGAAAATTAGACGAGAACAAAATAAGGTAGCAGATCGTTTGGCTACGTATAGTCATACAGAGAGAACTACAGCTGTATGGCTTGGGCAGGGCCCTCCTTGTGTGGAGGAGCTGTTGCCATCTGATTGTAACCCTGTGAATAAGGAATAAAACTCTTTTACCTTCGCAAAAAAAAAAAGCATCTACACAGCCGGACATTTCAATCCCCTCAAACGACCGGGCGGATGACCCAGTCACCCCGTCGGAGGTACAGAGATCCGGATTTACCTTACCTTGGCTGAAGATGCTCTTACTCCTCGCGACGTGGCATCTTGGTTATACGCCAAACTGAACAGTGAAACAGGTCCAGTGCCCAGTGGTCGTAAAATTTGTAACTAATAATGGCTCTCCCGAACAGCGCCGGTGACAGCGATCCAAACTGTAGACGTCGTGGTCATGCTCCCCGACGAGGCCCGGATTTGTCCGAAGCCTCCTCGGTGTTAAAAAACTGGACGCCATATGCATGTGGGAATGGGAATAGGGGCACGGCGACACACGCCTCGTATCTCCAACAAACTTTATCGGTGCGGGCTGACAAATAACAAACCCTAATCTTCTACTACGTACTACTCCATGTGAGGCCACAACACAGGCAGGGGATATCGGCGTCGTGTTTTGCTACGAGCAGTAGTACTAGCCACTTATCAGTCTGCCACTGGCTGATGCCGGACACTTGTCGGTCTCTCGGCACCGAGTATCTTACTATTACCATTTCACGGCTCCAGGTTCAAGCTGGTTTGGTTCCACATGTCGATATACTATCCAGTCCAGGCACGGCGACACGGCGGAGCCGGTAGCCTGAGACATTCTGCAGGCGGAGCCACCGTAAACGCACGCCAAAAACACGGAGATTCATGAGCAGCAGCAGGCAGGCAGGCAGGCAGGCAGGCATCGTGGCAGGCAGATCACTGCGACGCGGTGTTAGAGCATCCACAGTGTGCCCTTTTGCTGCCTCTATAGCTGCCTCTAAACCTTTAGAGGCTGACTCTATACATTGCACATAGCTGCCTCTAACAAAAAATCCATGGCATCGCCTCCAAGCCTAGAGGCTGCCTCCAAAGAATAAAATAATATTATTTAAAGATGGCAGTTGAAAGCTAAACACACCAGCCGTTGCCTAGCAAGCCAAGGGCAACCGTTATACAGTGCAAACTGGCAAAGCTCAGTTTGTTCTGAGCATACACATCCAATCCAATACAACCGTTGCATTTAAAAATAATAATAAACAACAAATTATGGCCGTTACAACAAGTGTGTGCATACACACATCTATCAGTATATATACTAGGGCTTTGAACAATAAGTTTGCACACACCCAAACCAACTGGGAGCCTAGACACCTCAAAAAACTTCACATTCATGGAGCACTCTCCAGGAAATTTCACTAGGATGCTCAATAGTTGCTCAAGCCAAGATCCAGAAAATCGAAACTATACCCCATCTGCCACCCCACCTCACCAGTTCACAAGTGCTTCATCCTCTCAGCATGGGCAATATTTTCATCCCATGTATGTACAGAACATGTATCCATTTCCACCTCCACACACCTCAGGTTTCCAAGCAGCACATGGAGTGTATGGAGGAGGTTCATATGGTCATTCATCTTCTGCAGCCGCCGGCTTCATCGGGATTGATCCACATGCTAGGATCAACCAAGATGCCGGATATTTTCATTATTCGCCTCAGCCTCCTGCATCAATACATAGGGCAGAAGAAGTAGATCAGCAAGAGTCAAGTGGAAGTAGTCCCGGTGAAGCAGAAGAACCTATTGCTAAGAGGAGAAACTGGACAGAGGAAGAAAATAAGCGGCTTGTCAATGCTTGGTTGGAAAATTCTCTCGATCCTGTAGATGGTAACTCCAAGAAATCAGACCAGTATTGGAAAGCAGTTGAGAAAGACTACAACAGCGTCACTCCGAAAGAGAGGCAAAGATCTGCCAAGATGTTGAAAGACCATTGGAGTAAGCAAAACAAATTTGTGACTCAGTTTGCTGGGTGTCATTCCGTGCAACGCAGTGTGTATCTAGTGGGTATGATGACAATATGTTTATGGATATGGTAAGAGCAGATTACAAGGAGAAATACAAAAAAAGATTCACGCTAGAATATTGGTGGGATATGGTGAAAGAAATGCCAAAGTGGAAAAATACTTACTTACTAGAGAAGGATGAAGCGAGAAAGAGAGGCAAGACCTCAGAAACAGGGGCTTACATTTCTTCTTCTAGTAAAGATGTTGAAGAATCAGTGGACAGACCATTGGAACGTCGTCCTCCGGGACAGAAGGGCGCAAAACGCAAAGGAAAGGCACCAGCAAAGGCCGACTCTTCTTCAAGCAACCTGCCAGATCCAAGTATGCAACTATATCATGATGCCATAGCAAGAAAATCAGCTGCAATAGAGATGGCTGCAGAAGCAAGAAAGGAGAAGGCATCTGCAATGAAAGATTACGCTGCTGCTACACTTGAGAAGGCAAGAACCAAAAAATTGAGCAAGTATATGAAATTACTGGAGACAGACACATCCGGATATGATGCAGCAAAGCTACAGCGATATAACCAGCTTCTGAATCTTCTAGGCATGGAGCTATCTATTTAATAATTAGTAGTACCATTTAGTTTCAGCCTCTCATCAATGTATCTTTCCATTTCAGCAATGTATCTTTTAGTTTCGGTATTGTATCATTTAGTTTCAGGCTCTCATCAATGTATCTTTCCATTTCTGTCAAAGATATCTTTTAGTTTTGGTATTGTATTATTTAGTCTATCATCAATGTATCAATGTTCCAGCAATGTATCAAACAGTAATGACAGAAAACTAGCCGTTGAAAAGAGCTGCATGTTCAGAAAACTAGCCGTTGGAACTAGAATAAATGTGCAGAAAACTAGCCGTTGAAAAGAGCTGCATGTTCAGAAAACTAGCTGTTGGAACCAGAATACATGTGCAGAAAACTAGCCGTTGGAAACATAATGCACTACAAATAGAGGACTCCACTTCTGGAGGCATACACCAGTAGCTCGTCCACTTCAAACATGTCTTCAGACTCCTTCTCCTCCATTTCAATTAGCTCTAGCAGTGATGGAAATGATTCAATGGATGACAAAATCGAAAATTCCATTGAATCTATTATAGGTAGACAACTATTTCCTAGCCAGCCACAAAAGCATCATCGAAGATACAGAGCCAGAGATCGTCAAGGCGGCCACAACAAGTTGTATGCTGAGTACTTCGCCGATGACCCAGTCTTCAGCCCCAAGCAATTTCGTCGAAGGTATCGAATGAGAAAGCATCTATTTGAACATATTATGCACACTCTTGGTGATTGGTCACCTTACTTTAGTCAAAGGTATGATGCCTTTGGCAAGAAAGGTTTTTCACCATTGCAAAAGTGTACAGCAGCTATGCGGATGTTAGCCTATGGTGTCCCGGCAGATTATATCGATGACACTCTAAGTATGGCTGAAACCACATCCCTTGAGTGCTTGAGAGAATTTGCAAATGGCATTAGAGAGAACTTTGGTGAAGTATATTTGCGAAGACCTACTGAAGAAGATGTTCAACACTTACTTCATATAGGAGAGGCTCGTGGATTCCCTGGTATGCTAGGAAGTATTGATTGCATGCATTGGGAGTGGAAAAATTGCCCTGTCCCTTGGAAGGCGCAGTTTACTCGTGGTGATTATGGAGTACCAACAATCATGCTAGAAGCTGTTGCCTCACATGACCTATGGATATGGCATGCTTACTTTGGTGTTTCAGGCTGCAACAATGATATCAATGTGCTTAACCAATCCCCTGTATTCACTCAAGTACTACAAGGAAGGGCTCCAGAAGTTAAGTTTGAAGTGAATGGCAATGATTATGATATGGGTTACTATCTAGCGGATGGGATTTATCCTGAGTGGGCAACATTTGTGAAGACAATCCGCTTGCCCCCAACTGACAAGACAAAATTGTTTGCAAAGATGCAAGAAGGTGCAAGAAAAGATGTTGAACGTGCATTTGGAGTTCTACAATCTCGATTTGCTATTGTACGTGGTCCGGTTAATCTTTGGTATAGGCAAGATATTGCTGATATCATGTATGCATGTGTTATATTGCATAATATGATAGTCGAGGATGAGCGGGATTCCTATGAGGTTCGCTTCGACTATGACTATGATCAGGGTACCTTTAACAACGAAATAGATAATCTAAACCATGGGCCAATTCATGAATTTGCCAGAGTGCTGGAGATAGGCTCAGCAATTCGTGATCGAGCTACACATCGACAACTCAAAGACGATTTGATAGAGTATCTATGGCAACGATTCGGGGGTGGTCAGCCTTAGCTTGTATTAGAGGCCCAACAAATAATTTGTAATTTTATTTCTAGACTAGTTTATTCCAGATTTGTTCACCATGTACTCTGTATGCTGCCACCAAAATATTTGTATTGCTAGATCTTTTATTTTTCCTAATGTTTAATATAAGAAGGCTGTAATGGAGATCTGTGATATTCCCTACTATATTCAGCTCAAAAGCCACCAAAATACAAAGTCACATACTCACGTACAGGGAACCCATGAACAGCCACATCTCACCTTGTGCTTCCGCGTGAACCCGCCCATGCTCCAGACCTGCGCCTAGTACTCGCACAACGCCGCTGCCGCCGCTATCAGCGTAGCGCTTCCTCGGCATCGCCGGCGCAGTTGGTCAGCAGGAATAGACCGGCGGCTGCGCCTCGACGCACTTGCCGGCGCAGTTGCTGCACCCCCCGCCACCACCAGCAGTCCACATCCAGCTGCTAGATCAACCGCCTCCGTCGTCCGGCCTCGCGCGAGGTATTTGGTTCGCCTGGTCGCCGGAGACGGTCGAGACGATGGCGTGGTTCCTGCAGCCGCTAGGGATTGGAATCGATTGGGGATTTTTTGCGCGAAGGGAAGAGTGTTCGGTGGTTAGAGGCAGCTGGTGGGCCCATGGGCTTAGAGGCTCACATTGCGGGAAGGATGCATTGGCTTAGAGGCAGGTGTATGGGGCCCACCTTAGAGGCTGGGTTGCCTCTACACACTGTGGATGCCCTTATGGGCCATGGACCGTGCCTAGTGCTTCACCGGCCACGACTGCGCGCCACTGTGCGCACATCATCAGCCGTGCAGCGGCAGCAGCAGGCCGGCAGCCGCCAGGCATGACAAGGTGGCCGAACAGCGCCAGGCTTGTCGTATCCTTCATTACCGGTGAACGTCCACATGGCAGCCACACCCCCCGGCCCTGCTCGGCCGGTACAGACGTACCCCTCCTACGATGCAACGGCCTCTGAGCGGGACACGTCGCTGCTGCTAGCATCGCACGCAACGCAAACACAGGCTTGATCAATCATCTCAAGTTTCTTTCTTCTATCCAGTCTTATTAAACGGGCGAATGAGAATGAGACGGCCAGCCGGCTACAGTAGCGTGCGTGCGTGCGTGCGTAGATGACGCGACGCACAGACAAAATGAGATGATGGTGGAGATACAGATACGGGACCGAATCATAGAGGGGGAAATTAAAAAAGGCAGATCATACAGGTGCAGGGGGAATTAAAGGGCGAGGTACACACGGCAGCTTTAGGGCGTCACGTTCAGCGGCGCATGATGTAGATGCAGATGCAGGTGCGGCAAACGAGGCGACGTGTTGCAGCTGTCCTAGCTCTAGCTGAAAAGGAGAGCTGCTCTGGTTGGGTCGCTGACAGGGCGCTGGGTGATGTGATGTGATGTGAGCCTCCGATCGATCTTGCGACGCACGACTGAAGACAGAGAGCGTCATGTCTGCGCTGGCGAGCCATCTGAGAGTAAGTTCAGGCGGGGCTGTCGTCTGAGGCAATGGGATGCGGAGTGCCGGAGACTATCGGGGGAACAGATGGTCACGTCGCGGTTGGGTTGGTTGCTAGTGCCGGACGAGGCGCGCGATGAGAGGTGATGATCTGCACGCGATGGAGGAAGCAGGGGAAGATGAAGACAGGCCAGAGAAAAACATGCACAAACAAACCCGCTTCCGCGTTCGCGGGCCATTATCGTATGCAGCTGTAGTGATCCAACGTCACTCTCACCGGATGTTGATGCTATGTAGAAATGCACGCAAAACCGGATTTTTGAAGCGGGGGAAAAGCATGCTTCGACATCGGTGCGAAACTGAAACATTATATGTATTCATACAACATCATGGAATCCATGGTATGGCGCTTTTTACATACATACTCCAAGTATATATCAGTTTTACACGGCTCTAGTTTTCCTCGAGGACGCCGTGTCGGTGAACCATGGCCTTACCATATATCCTCAGCAGTCATCAAGCATTTCATGCTCCAAGTATGTGTATGAAACCTGAAGCTGCTACGCATTTCATGCTCCGTCCAAGTGTCAAGTGTATGAAACCTGAAGCTGCTACTATGCCATTTCCCTCGAGACATGGTGCGGAGACGGAACGCCGCCGGGAACCTCTGGCCAGGGTGCTATGCTACTAGCTGCACGGCAGAGTACTTGGAACATTATCTCAACTGCATGTTGTTACAGGTAAAAGAAACAGGACATTTCCTTCCGGCTTTTACAGGGGGGCTAGTGTCGATCGAGCGTGTACCTTACCAAAAAGAACTATGCACAGAAGCTTAGTTATTGCCGTTTTTCCTGCTCCAAGATAGGTAAGCAGCATCACCATGTGGCCTGCAAATTCATCAGCTATGAGAAACAGATCTAGCCAATCCACAAACTACATCGTATATAGCGTATGTGAATATACATGCAATTCAACAATCAGCACTAGGAGGTTTTGTTTACTGCTGCGTAAATACAGTGTTAGGCTGTTATGAGGGGGGGAATCAAAGACTAGTAGTATCATCGCCTTCAGACAACATGCTCTAAGAGAGATATAGAAGAAGTAGAAGATGGTCACAAGGGATAATTCAAAACATTCACCTTATCAATTACCTTGGGATTTTCACATGGATCAGAGCAAAGAGAATGGACAAGAAAATGCTCGAGGAACCAGTGATAAGGTATGCATATCCAAGAAAGTCATTCTTGCCACCTAGCCATGTTGATGTTGTAAGAACCAGGCTTTTCTTTCCACCAAAACTGTAGGTATTGTAATTGTTTGTTATGTGCATGGTAATGGTTTCATCAGCTTGTATATCCTCTTCAATGACACCGTACAGCTTTCGAAACTGGGGAAGAGCAGCTGCGCGCATCCACACAATAAGATCTTCCTGATTGCTTAGCTGGCAAAAGGACACCAATTGTTCAGTTAACATAAAAGAAAACCAGCATTAACTTGTCTTCTTAAGGAAAAATGTGAACTATTGCATGAGCAACCAACAACATTCTAGATATAGAAGTACTCACTGGTATATCAGGGTCAAGTTTTCCTCCTCCAATCAAGGATCCATTCTGAAAGTTGAAAGGATAGACATCCTGGCCATACTTATGTTCCCGATCACTTCTCCACGAAATGTTTTTCCTATCAACCATCAATCCCATGGACCCACGGGTAAAATCATAAGTATCATTGAACAAGCTCCAAGCAATCAATCCACAGGGAACAACTGGAAGGCCGTTGCTCCTTTCCATCGGACTGCATGAGCTATCAGTGTATTGGAGCCCATGGCGTAGTTGCTTATCGCTTCTACTTTTGATATACCTGTTCAGCATTTACAGATTCCTTTTGTTCAGCAAGACAGGACATAGTGTTTCTTCTTGTAAGACACCGACCAGTAAATTAATCAGTTGTATAATTACCTACGATGATTCTGGTAGAAGTTGTCGAGTTCATAATACACATAAATTGGAGCTTTCATATGGTATTGAACCTGTAAATATACACTCTCAAGTCTTAATATTTTTCTGAAGAATTAACATATAAATAAACAGAAAAATTACGAAGATAGGACAAGAAAACTGTAATATGTGCCTGATGTAATCGCAAAGTCCCAAACTGAACTCAATCAGTTGTACAAAGAAATTATAGTCCAGCCTGTAGTCAGATGACAAGTAAATAGGAGAAATAAGGTCTGACTAGATCTGATAAGAAACTACCTTCACTTTCTGAATACATTTCTTCGAAATCGAGCTGTCTTTGATATAAGCCTGCTTATTGCTTCTGTAAGCATTAGGTACACAATCAATATCATAACGGTGAACGATTTCTGCAACCTGCACGCCCAGAGCAGGAGTGCACATTTAGCATGACAACCAAACTAATGCCAATTCAGCATCCATCAGACAGAAAAGAAATCAGTTATTACTCTGTTTGAAGCTTGAAGACAAATTAGCCCAACTGGTACGAAAATAATCCCAATTATCAAGAAAATGGCTATCACCTGCAACAACGGAAGTAATGCCATATAAGGTGGGAGTACTATGCAAATACTTAATGCCATATGTAAAAACCTATATTTAGTGTTAGTGCCAGCTTACGTATCCTGGTGTCATTGCCGGTTTCCAAGCTGGAAGATCCTGCTGGGTGAATATATAGAATACTGCAAAACCGACATGATCAACCTAGATAGCATCAGGAGGGAAGAAACTTATAGTCTGTAAGTGTGTAAACGACATTCATTCTCTCACTGTGTAACAAACAATTTCAGTAAAGTTGAAACAATGAAGCTTGCTGATAGCGCATCGACATTTGCATCTCCCTCAATCTAGATAATGTTGTGGATGACTTATTTTGTCACTCGATTAACCCTATGCGAAATGGCCTCTGGATACAACACACTAACATAGCATGCCCACACCTAAGATCGTCAAGCTACCACCGTACAACACACTAACACGTAGAGGTAAATCCATATATAGCAGCTAAGAGGCATTTGTCGCACTAATTTCTCGAGATCGCACACAGCTAGCAACCCTAGCACACGGAGACACCTAGTCACGCAGATGGGGGCAGTACACAGCTCATCAGCGGCCGAATCGAAGCGAGCGGCGTGGTCGAAACCTGGCTCACCTCCCGATCTCGCCGGGCGCCCCCCGCGCGGGGCGGAGCCTGCGGACGCCGAGGTGCCCGCCTCGTCCATCACGGTTGCGAGCTCGCCGCGCGAGCCCCGTAAGCTCGCCGGAGTCCGTACTTCGCAGGGTATCGGAGCAGGTCGCGGCCGAGAGATCGGGGGAGAGGGGCCGGAGAAGAAGAACAGATGCTGCAGCCTGCAGGTGGGAGAGCCCACGGGTCAGGTCAGCACGGAGAGAGTGACGAGGGGGATGCGGGCCTCGGCTAGGCCCGGTGGATAGGTTTGGGCCAGCAAAGGTGGGGGCCCATGTCTGGCCCACGTAGTGTGGGCTTTGGGTTGAGCGGGCCGTGAGGTTGACGGCGTGAGACGGGGCTAACGACCGGTGGCACCGCCGTTAATTCGCTCTGCGCGTCGCGGTCAGGAGCTAATTTCCCCATTTCGCCCCAGAGAGGGAGAGAGGCGCCGGAGAGAGAGAGAGAGAGGAGATGCGGGAGGAGGTCAGGAGCTCGTCGGGGGCGGCGGCCGAGCCGCAGTTCGCCGTCGTCCGGTCGTCGTCGCCGCCGCCCACCCCGGTCGCCAGGTATGGTCGCCGTCGCTCCTCGGGCCCCCCCTCCCCTGGTGGTAGATTCGCCGAATCGAAGCGAAAGCTGGATTTATTTTGGGCGCGATTCTACGTAGACCTAGGGTAGGATCGTAGGTGGGATACGCGGGGCAGCAGACAGTGGGTATAAATGTTCGATTAAACCATTGGGGAGGAGGAGGGCTATGATCTACAGCCATCACGCTTTCACTCTCCTATGGATTGAACGCATCATTTTTAGGTCTAGGGAGACGATATTTGGTGGCTCAATTCATACCTACTGTGTGAAAAATATAGGGGGTTTTGCTGTGTATTTTTGTAGCACTTTTTTTTCCCTTTCAACACTCAACCGAATTATGATGAGGAAATGACATCCAAGAAGTCCAGAAAGGAGTAGGGAAAAGGATAGCTGAGTTTGACTTATGTGCCGTTAGCAGTTTCTCTCGATTACAAACTACAGGGTGAAAACCTAGTAGCACTATCGTACAGCCATATAGGAAAAGCACCACCAGCCAAACATGGGCTAACAAAGAGAAGAGGCAGCGAGCAAACGCAACTAACTAGCCATATTGCACGTCTGAAATCATCAAAAAGGGGGTACCTCACCATCTTGAACAGGGGTTTCAGCAGAGTCCTGAGCAAGTGGCCATGTTAATCACAAACGAGTCACAGCGCCTTCTGCATTACCTGTTCTGTCCCTAGCTGTGAACCCTAGGATCTGTGCTGTCTAATGGTCGCTGTCTCTGTAAAATTGAAATAATGATGCACTGGGCCATTGGAACTGGATGATGCAAAACCTTATGATATACTTGGAGCTTGTGATTCCATATTGCTCGGTCCTTTTCGAGGGGCATTCGTTTCTCGGACCTTGGTCTGCAGCGCTGCTATTTCTGCTTGTTAGAATTCTTAAAGCTTTATAAGTGTTTTTGTTTTCCATATATTTGTTTGGAGGAAAAACTGATTTCAGTATCATCCTTTTGCAATTTAGGGTCCAGCCAGGCGGCTACAGTACTTTGTTGAGAGTCTTGTCATAAACTCGTAACGTTCAATTTCTTGCACTGAACCCTCTTTTGCTTTTTCAGTTCTGCTGGTGCCTCATCACCTGCTATGCAAATTAATATAGTAAGCATAGATTGGTTGGGTAGCAGACAAGCTTCCAGGGTTGATTCCTCATCACATGTTGCACCACATGCCTATGGGCCTGCTCATAGCTTTGATCCTGCTGGAACTGCTTTGGATTCTGCACCATCTTGTAGACCATGGGAGCGTGGAGACTTACTTCGTCGACTGGCAACATTCAAGCCTTCAACTTGGGATGCTAAGCCGAAGGTCATCTCTTCTTTCTTGTTTATTTATAGGAATTTAACATTTCTTGTTGAAAGTAACTGATGCATGCCGTGCTGTGTTAACTTTTCTTTTTATATTTTAGTTTGCAATAAAATATAATCATGGACTCATGGTAACCTAAATCCATAAGCACAGTCAGACTTTTCCTATGATATCACTTATGATGTTTATCTCTAGTTTAGTTAATACTGAATTTGATCCAGGCCACTGTTCCTTTGTTCTCTGTAATTGGCATTTTGGTGGTTTTTATTTGGTTCATATTAGAATAAGATTGTGGACTATTTATGAAAATTCTACTCCTGCCATCATAAGATATGCTGAAATTAACTTTTGCAGGCTGCCAGTTCATTGGCTTGTGCTCAAAGAGGCTGGGTAAATGTTGATATGGACAAAATTGAATGTGAATCATGTGGTATGCATCTTATATTCAGTGCACTGGCATCCTGGTCCCCAACTGAAGGTATGTGATTCTGCTGAAACTACATTTGTTTCTGGTCCACAGGTTTCTTCGTGCTACATTAACTCCTAGTTGTAAAAACCAATATATTCACCACCATGTTTTAACTGTGTTTACTCTGAAAATATTATCCTTTTGATGTATATCTATCCGACATGAACTTATATTTAGCTCACATTCGTTAACCAAGAAATTATGCATTCAACTATGTAATGGCTAGCAATGCACTTATGCTTGCCACCTATCTGATTGTAATGACTAGTTGTAAAAACCAATATATTAACCACCATGTTTTAAATGTCTTTACTCTGAAAGTATTATCCTTTTGATGTATATGTACCTGACATGAACTTATATTTAGCTCACATTTGTTAACCAAGAAAGTATGCATTCAACTATGTAATGGCTAGCAATGCACTTATGCTTGCCACCTATGTGATTTGTGCATTTGCAGATGTCAGTATTTTCACCTTTCAGTCTAACTATATAGATTTGATTTGGTATTAATAATAATTTCAAATTTTACATGAGCCATGGTATGTTGTGCTCCTTGCTGATGTCATGTGGGGCACGTCTTACAGACGTGGGCCGCGCGGCCAGGAGCAGCCGACGGCCGCATCAGGCAAGGCGCAGGCTGGACAGGAGTCCTGATCCGGGCACATTAGTTCCTAGACTAGTTTATTTCGTATAGGTTTCTAGTTTGTTATTAGCCCATGGGGCCTTTATATATCAGATAGTTAGCACCCTTTAGGGATAAGCAATAAAGTTATTTCCTTCTATCTTCCCCTCCCGCATCATAGAGCAGCCAGGCAAAAACCCTAGCGCTCCTATCCACCGCGACTACGAACTACGTAGTCGAGGTCCTGCTGTCTTGGGCACCGAGGCCCTTGACAACTTGGTATCAGGTTCCAGGCGATCCTTCTCCTCGTCCACGCTCCATCCGCCGGCCGCTTTTCCCCCTGTGTCCGCGCCCAGCTCCCCGACATCGCCACAATCCGCTGCCGCCTCGGTCACTTCCGACATGGCAGAACCGACCACCACAGATCTGGCTAAGATGATAGAGGCCTTGACGGCCACGGTGATGTCCCTGCAGTCGTCCGTCACCGCACTCCAGAAGGACAAGTCCTCCTCTTCGTCCAGCGCTGCCGCCGCCCATGATGGGCAGCACCACAATGATCGGCCGCCCAGGTTCCAGAAGATGGACTTCCCCAAGTTCGACGGCAAGTCTGATCCGCTCGCCTTCATCAACAGATGCGAGTCCTTCTTCCATCAACAACGGATCGCCGAGGAGGAGAAGGTGTGGATGGCGTCCTATAATCTCGAGGGTCCTGCCCAACTATGGTATATGCAGGTCCAGCGCGACGAGGGCACACCTCCGTGGCGCCGCTTCTCCGAGCTGCTCAATCTCCGCTTCGGGCCACCGCTGCGCGCTAACCCGCTGGGCGAACTAATGGCGTGCAAACGCACGACGTCCGTCGTCGACTTCCAGGAGCGGTTTGAGGCACTCCTTCCCCGGGCAGGCACCTTATCCGAGACACAGAAAGTGCAGATCTTCACCGCGGGACTCCAGCCACCCCTCAGCCTCGACGTGGAGATCCATAATCCACAGTCCCTCGCCGTCGCCATGAGCCTCGCCCGCAAATTGGAGCTGCGCGACCAGTGCGCGCTTTCCGCCGCGCCACCGGTGCGTTTTCCACAGAAGGGCATCCTGCCGACACCAGGACCACGCCTCGCGCCCCCCGCTCCGGCCCCACCAGCCGCACCTCAGCAGGGCCACAATCTGCCGGACGGACGCCCAATCAAGCGTCTCTCCCAGACAGAGATGGAGGAACGCCGTCGCCTGGGCCTTTGCTTCAACTGTAATGAGAAGTTTGGCAGGGGCCACAACCGCGTGTGCCAGCGCATCTTTCTCCTCGACTTAGCGCCGGACGACGACGACGACGACGCGGCCTCCGCCACTGATGATGCATCGCGGGCCGACCCTCAAATCTCGCTCCACGCGATCGCCGGCGTGCGCACGAGTGAAACCATGCAGATGCAGATTACTCTCGGAGGTGTCTCCCTCCTCGCCCTGATCGATTCAGGCTCCACCCACAACTTCATCGCCGAAGAGGCGGCCGCTCGTGCTACGTTACCGCCCCCCACCACAGAGAAGATGCGCGTCACGGTGGCCAACGGCGAGCGCGTTCCGTGCCAGGGCGCGTACCGCGTCGTGCCCTTCCGCATCGGCCACGAGGAGTTCGCGGAGGATTTCCTCGCCTTGCCGCTCGCGGGCTACGACATCGTCCTGGGCACGCAGTGGCTGGCGTCGCTCGGACCGATCCTGTGGGATTTCCGAGCCCTCTCCATGACATTCTGGCGGCGGGGCCATCGGGTGTGCTGGCACGGCATTGCAGGACCGGACGGGCCAGCCCTAAAATCATGCAGCGGCCGCGACTTCCTGGACGCCATCATCACCGAGTTCGACGGCATCTTCGCCGACCCCTCCGGCATGCCACCGCCCCGCAGCCGCGATCACGGCATCACCCTGCTACCTGGTTCCGCCCCGGTGGCCGTCCGTCTGTATCGATACCCGGCCGCGCACAAGGACGAGCTGGAGCGTCAGTGCGCCGCCATGCTCGCCCAAGGTATCATCCGTGCGAGTTGTTCCGCATTCTCGTCCCCGGTACTGCTGGTCCGCAAGGCCGACGGGTCCTGGCGCTTCTGCATCGATTATCGCGCCCTGTACGCCATTACTGTCAAGAATGCGTTCCCGATTCCGGTGGTGGACGAACTCCTCGACGAGCTACGGCACGCTCGTTTCTTCACCAAGCTCGATTTACGTTCCGGCTACCACCAGGTGCGGATGCGTGAGGAGGACATCCCGAAGACAGCTTTCCGTACTCATGACGGCCTCTACGAGTTTCTGGTGATGCCGTTCGGACTCTGCAACGCGCCGGCCACGTTCCAGGCCCTCATGAATGATCTGCTGCGGCCATACCTGCGCCGTTTTGTTCTCGTCTTCTTTGACGACATCCTCATTTTCAGCGAGACATGGGCTGACCATCTCCGACATGTGCGCACCGTCTTCACGGTCCTGCACCAGCACCGGCTCTTCGTCAAGCGCTCCAAATGCGCGTTCGCCGTTGAATCAATCGCATACCTGGGTCACACCATCTCCGCTGCAGGCGTGGCCATGGATCCGGAAAAGGTACAGGCAGTAGCGGACTGGCCGCAACCACGCTCGGCGCGCGCGGTTCGGGGCTTTCTCGGCCTTGCGGGGTACTACCGCAAGTTTGTCAAGGACTTTGGCGTGGTTGCCGCGCCCCTGACGGCCCTCCTTCGCAAGGATGGTTTCTCTTGGTCGCCGGAGGCGGCAGCAGCTTTTACCACCCTCAAGACGGCAATCACCACGGCTCCCGTCCTCGCGTTACCGGATTTTACACGGCCGTTCATCGTCGAGTGTGACGCATCGACGTACGGTTTCGGGGCCGTCCTTCTTGAGGACCACCACCCGGTGGCTTTCTTTAGCCGGCCAGCCGCGCCACGTCACCGCTCCCTGGCAGCGTATGAACGGGAACTCATCGGCCTGGTGCTCGCGATTCGCCATTGGAGGCCGTACCTATGGGGGCGTCAGTTTGTGGTAAAAACGGATCATTACAGCCTCAAATTTCTGCTTGACCAGCGTTTGGCCACCATCCCGCAGCATCATTGGGTTGGCAAACTCCTGGGATTCGACTTTACGGTGGAGTACAAGGCAGGTAGTACCAACACGGTGGCGGATGCACTTTCCCGCCGTGACACGGAGGAGACGACGATCATGGCGGTCTCAGGGCCTCGTTTCGACTTCATCAATCGCCTCCGGCAAGCGACGTCCACTGATCCGGCGCTCGTCGCACTGCGGGAGGATATCACGGCAGGTGCGCGGCAACAGCCTTGGGCGCTCTCCGACGGCCTCGTTACTTTCAACGGCCGCCTCTACATTCCGCCGTCATCCCCGCTACTCCAGGAGATTCTCAGTGCCGTGCACGATGATGGGCATGAAGGCGTCCTGCGCACATTGCATCGTCTTCGCCGCGATTTCCACGCACCTAATCTTCGCAAGACGGTGCAGGAGTACATCCGCACTTGCGGTACTTGCCAGCGGTACAAGTCCGAGCACTTGCACCCCGCTGGGCTGCTCCTGCTGCTGCCGGTACCCACGGGCGTGTGGACTGACATCGGCATCGACTTCGTGGAAGCGCTTCCTCGAGTAGGCGGGAAGTCTGTCATCCTCACCGTGGTGGATCGCTTCAGCAAGTATTGCCATTTTGTGGCGTTAGCCCACCCATACACGGCAGAGTCAGTGGCACAGGTGTTCTTCGCTGAGGTTGTTCGTCTCCACGGCGTGCCACAGTCCATGGTCTCTGACCGCGACCCCGTCTTCACCTCCGCTTTTTGGCAAGAGCTCATGCGCCTCACGGGGACAAAGCTGCACATGACGTCCGCATTTCACCCGCAGTCGGATGGTCAAACGGAGGCTGCTAACAAGATCATTGTGATGTATTTACGGTGTCTTACCGGGGATCGTCCCAAGCAGTGGCTCCGGTGGCTTCCCTGGGCTGAGTACATATACAACACCGCCTACCAGACAGCAACCCAAGAGACTCCGTTCAAGCTTGTGTATGGCCGTGACCCTCCCACTATTCGCTCTTACGAGCCCGGCGACACACGGGTGGCTGCAGTGGCCAGGAGCATGGCTGAGCGCGACGAACTTATCGAGGACGTCCGCTATCGTCTACAACAGGCCCAGGCGGTCTATAAGTCCTACTACGACAGACGTCATCGGGACATTCGGCATGAGGTGGGCGATTGGGTTTGGCTTCGCCTTCGACAGCGCGCCGCGTCCTCTCTCCACTTGCCAACCAGGGGCAAGCTCAAGCCACGATTCTATGGGCCGTACCGCATTTCACAAGTGATCAACGACGTGGCATACCGTCTTGAGCTTCCGGCACGCTCGCGCCTCCATGACGTGTTCCACGTGGGCCTCCTCAAGAAGTTCTTCGGCATTCCTCCAACTACACCGCCGGGATTGCCTTCGATCCACAACGGGGCGGCTGTTCCAGAACCAGAGCGCGTGACTCGTGCGCGCCTAGCACGCGGCGTTCGCCAGCTACTCGTCCACTGGAAGGGTGAAGCAGCTTCGTCAGCTACATGGGAGGATCTTGACAGTTTCGTCGAGCGCTACCCCGCTTTTCAGCTCGAGGACGAGCTGCTCGTCGAGGGGGGGAGAGATGTCATGTGGGGCACGTCTTACAGACGTGGGCCGCGCGGCCAGGAGCAGCCGACGGCCGCATCAGGCAAGGCGCAGGCTGGACAGGAGTCCTGATCCGGGCACATTAGTTCCTAGACTAGTTTATTTCGTATAGGTTTCTAGTTTGTTATTAGCCCATGGGGCCTTTATATATCAGATAGTTAGCACCCTTTAGGGATAAGCAATAAAGTTATTTCCTTCTATCTTCCCCTCCCGCATCATAGAGCAGCCAGGCAAAAACCCTAGCGCTCCTATCCACCGCGACTACGAACTACGTAGTCGAGGTCCTGCTGTCTTGGGCACCGAGGCCCTTGACAGCTGATTAAAAAAAAACATATCTATGGGTCATATTCTCACTTCACAGTTATTTATATTCAATAATTTGATTTACTGACTAACACCTGATGTTGTTTTGATAAAGTAAGTGACAACATTACATAGCATCAACGGTAACATAAATTTGCAGTGCCATAATTTTTCATAAGTCTCACTGATGTTATTCATGTCTCCAGTGCCATAAATTTCTAGTACTGTTGTGTTAGGCTGGAAAAATAATTAGTTGTACGTCCTCCTTTGCAAACTGAGTTTTATTCAGCTGTGAAACCTTTCTTTTTGTGTTCTGTATTAGTTACAAATGCTGGAGAAGCCTTTGCGGAGCAGCTTGATGCATCACACAAGAATAGCTGTCCCTGGAGGGGCAATAGCTGTGCTGATAGCTTGGTTCAGCTCCACCTTACACAGTCAGCGCTAATTGGAGGTTTTAAAGATCGATGTGATGGACTTCTACAGTTTCTCTCCCTTCCTGTTATTGCTCCGTCTGCAATTGAGAACATGAGGTTGACAAGGGCCGCTCAGATTAACCGCCTATTAACACAATCGATTAGCTTCTTATCTGGGGAGCTGGGTTACAAAGCTGAGAATACACCAGGAGTTGACATCCATCAGGGTGGTTCTTGTGGCTACTCAAGAGTATGTATTTCTGTTTCTCGTATTGTGTGCAATTTGTGGCACCACTGTAGTATTATTGTTCGATGCCTTTCGTTCTTGTGTCTTTCTTAAATTTGAACATTTATCCTGGTTTACTTTCTAGGCGCAGAAGCTTATAAGCCTTTGTGGATGGGAGCCTAGGTGGCTTCCAAATGTCCAGGACTGTGAAGAAAACTCAACCCACTCAGCTAAAAATGCACTTTCAAATGAACCAGATGAAATGTTCTATTCCCCCCTTGTTGAACATCAGAAAAGTTCATTCTCTGCATCAGTCAAGAAAGATAAAGGAAAAGGCAAAAGGCCCCTCAAAGATTCGGGATGCAGCATGAGCTCACCTCTATTAGATTGTAGCCTGTGTGGAGCTACAGTTAGGATCTGGGACTTCAGATCTGTGTCACGTCCTAATCGTATTAGTCCAAATAACACTGATGCACCAGAAACAGGCAAAAAGCTAACACTGACACGTGGAATTAGCGCAGCCAGTGGGATCAACGGATGGGTTAATGATGGGGTGGTAAGAGATCAAGCTGAAGGACGTGATGAAGCAGCAACTTATGAGGGGAAATTAGTATCAAATGCTGGAGTAGACCTTAATCTATCGATGGCTGGAGGACTACCGCCACTTCATTCTTCAATGGCTGTTGCATCTGAGTGTTGTAATGGAGGGATGGGAAGAGATCTGATGATTGCGCAGCCCGCTGGAAGTGAAGTTGGTGATCGTGCAACATCATATGAGTCTCGGGGTCCAAGCTCGCGGAAGCGTAACCTTGAGGAAGGTGGGAGCACAGCTGACAAGCCACAAGACGGGGTTCGACATGCTGACAGCATAGAAGGAACTGTCATTGATCGTGATGGTGAAGAAGTTGACGATGACGTTCAAGATTCAGACACCAAGAATAAAAAACCGCGCGGATTCAACTTTTTTGATGCCAATCTTCCATCTTCTTCTGGAGCTGGTCCTAGTAGAAACTTGGGCTTTGACTTGGATGTGGATATTAGTATGTTTGGTCACTCTAGAGCTGTTGGTCTAGCTCCTGTTGAGCATCCGTCTGCTAGAGATTCTATGAGGGCCTCTTCTGTTATCGCAATGGATGTTCGCAGCGCTGACGAAGATTCGATGGAGAGTGTTGAGTATCATCCAGATGCTGGTATAGATATTAATATGCCTTCATCTAGTGGACACAGGAATATTGAAATGAATGATGCCTTTGATCTCAACGATAGCAACCAAGCACAGCAAAGTGCTTGTGCACAACTTGCTGCTGGAAGTGACGGAAGGGAGATAGGAGGAAGCAGTACTAATGAAGGGGAGGAAGTCCTTAATGCAGGCACAACTCCTGCTTTTGCAAGGGATCAGCTTAGCTTAGGAATTAGTGGTGGAAGTGTTGGCATGGGTGCTAGTGACGAGGCTGAAATTCATGGCATTGATGTATCTGTGCAAAGAACCGAGAGTGGTGTAGGTGATGCAGAACCTATTACTGACCTTACTGAGACAATGGGCCATACCGGTGAATCAGTTCCAGGGCCTGGATTGATGGATGAGTTTGTACCTGAAGAAGTTGATCGGGAAGAACCTCATGGAGACAGCCAAGATATTGTGTTCCGTTCAGCAGGCCGTGCTGACAGTGGATCAAAATATTTTGGTTCTAATAAAGCTGATTCTGGTGAGAGTGGAAAAAAGATAGGACATGCCATTGGTCATGAAAGCAGCATGCATCCTTCTCTCTCTTGCAATGCTGGGGTGTATGCCGGCTTCGATGCATCTAAAGAGGAAGTGACACAGGTTGGCAAAGCAGTGACTACTGATGATCAAGGCTTGCATTATGATCTGCAGAATGGATTAGGTAATTATCATCAACACTTTATCTTGCTACAGATAACCTAAAAGATATTTCTATACATTTTTGGGGGAGAGTTGCTTATCTTTTGTGGCTTCATGCTATGTTTTTCCTATTAAACTACGGTCATTCGACTGGTACTGGTACTTGCTAGCCATGCTTCCTTTGAAGTTGAAGTTATTCATAGTGATTTGTTTGTGACCAAGGAGCAGCCAGCTAGACTTCCAGGGCAGGTGGTATCGATCTCAGATCGGTTTTAGCACCTGCTACTCCAACAAAATAAATGCCATTCTATACCAACTGCTTCCCACAGAAACACATGTTTTTATTATTTCTTACACCTCTGTTTTTAATGTACTTATTCTATTCTTTTCTGCTCAGTTATCTGTGTTCTGCTCATCTCAATACTCTATTATTTGTTTCTCAGGAGCAACAAATGGAGAAAACGACTATGAACCAGGTCTTCCAGATTTTGATCCTGTTAAGCATCACAACAGTTACTGTCCATGGGTCAATGGAATTGTTGCAGCAGCTTGCTGTTATGATACTAGTTCCAGTTCAGAACTTTCTGGCTGGCAGCTAACTGTCGATGCAATTGATACGTTCCAGTCTCTTGGTCAATCTCAAAATCAAACTATGCGGTCTGAATCTGCGGCCTCGCTAAACATGGTAATTTTTGTCATGCTCATCTTCTCCATTTCTTCTTCTTTGCACTTCTTCGCAATTCACCATATAAAACATTGGAACCTGGTTGTCCATATTTCAAAACCTGGAGCAAGTGATCTGCATTAGCTGTGACATCTGGACGGCCCCAGCAGTGTGCCTTGCAGAGTTGAACTGCTCACATAGTATGTTCCCTTGTTCACCAAGCTATCCTCACAGAACTCTGGTCTTCCTGTGGCACAGGATGATCAAGCAGCTTCCAACCGCAAGCTGGCGAGAAGGACTTCAGTGAACAAAAGCCATGGGAAATGTTGAGCGAAGCTTCTTCCTACCCAGCCAGCTTGTTTCGTCCACCTGCTTCTCAAACATGCATAGCATTCGGCCAAGTTCCAGATTGGCGCATCCGGGTGCTTGTTTACGTGCAGTGCTGCTGCCTGCTGTACCCTTTCAAAATTAGGTCTGGCATCGGAGGAAGAAACCAGTTAATAATCCATTTGAGCTAGTCTGTAGATTGTTGTCGCCTATGGTCTCTGGCAATTCGATATATGTTGTTCCAGTGATTTTATATCGGAAGAGTCGATTCAAATCGCTGTCCCTTGTTCCAAAAGGAACATTTGCAGAATTTTGCAAGTGAATTGATTGTTGTTCGCCCCCAGTTTAAACTTGTAAGACACTGTTTATATTCTTGGGGAAGGCCTGACACCTAGTTCGAAGGAACATATATATTTAGTGTGAGTCACCCTTGACCTTGAGAATAAAGAATTTAGTTGGAATCCACAGAGGACATACTTCACTTTCAGTGATGAAAAATATCTTTGAGCCTTTTTCACTTATATTAAGGACAAAAAAAGATATGTCTATCGCTTGTTGTCTCTTGTTTGCGCCTCTGCTGAGTAGTAGCGAGCGGTCTCTTTCTGGTTCAAAATCTGACCACCCAATGAGCAGCACCCAGCGCGCCAGGTCATCACCAACGATGAGATAGAGAAGTGGATGAGATTCCACTTCGCCGCACCCCCCATCATCGTCTCCCCCCTCCCATCTCCGAACCATCAGATCAAGAAGCTTTGGGAGAGAAGCTCCGGCCGCCAGCGACAATGCCGCTCTGCAGCTTCTACGCCTCCACGTCCCTCCCGGTGCCGAAACCCCACTCCTTGCCCTCCTCCGCCGCGGCGGTCACCACCGTGCAGGCAAAGAAGTCGCCGCCGGCCGTGGCTGCGGCTGCGGCGGCGACCGTCCTGCCGACGACGGCCGAGAGCACAGCGTCGATGATGCCGGCGGAGGCGCTGTCGCTGCACCTGCCGGAGCTGCCGTCGGCGATGCGGGACAAGATCCTGAGCCTGGAGCTGATGGGGGTGGACTACGGGCGCGCGCTGTCGCTGAACCCGGCGCTCCGGGACGCGGCGCCGGAGTCCATCCACGCGGTGGTGACCTTCCTCCAGTCGCGCGGGCTCCACTTCAAGGACCTGGGCCGCGTCTTCGGCATGTGCCCGTCCGTGCTCACCGCCAGCGTCCGCGCCGACCTCCGCCCCGTCTTCGCCTTCCTCACCGACGACCTCGGCGTGCCGGAGGCGGCCTACCGCCGCGTGGTCGTCAAGTGCCCGCGCGTGCTGGCCTGCAGCGTCCGCGACCAGCTCCGGCCGGCGCTCATCTACCTCCGCCGCCTCGGCTTCCGGGACAACCGCGCGCTGGCGTTCCAGGACCCCATCCTCCTCGTCTCCAGCGTGGAGCGCACCATGGCGCCCAAGCTGGAGTACCTGGCCGGGCTGGGCATGTCGCGGGACGACGCCGTGGCCATGGCGCTCCGGTGCCCGGCCCTCTTCACCTTCAACGTGGAGAGGAACTACAGGCCCAAGTTCGAGTACCTGGTGGGGGAGATGGGCGGCGGCGTGGAGGACGTCAAGGCCTTCCCGCAGTACTTCACCTTCAGCCTCGAGAAGCGGATCGCGCCGCGGCACCGTGCCGCCGCCGACGCCGGCGTCGACCTGCCGCTGCCGGACATGCTCAAGGCCACCGACGAGGAGTTCAGCGAGATGCTCGAGAGGAGAAGGAGCAGATGAAGCGTGCAGTATGGCCGCCGGCCGGCCGGCTGAGCGCGGCGTGCGCCATGCTCATGCACGCAGGCGGCCGGCGGGTGCTTCGTACACTTGCCACCGAGCTATGGCGACCACGGTCTGTACTGTACATAATGATCAATGGTCGATGCCACGGCTCCCGACTCACATCGTGAAGTGATGGTGCTTCTTTCTTTTGTAGAGGATGTATAATAAGTATACCAATGAAGTAGTCGAGAGCCAAAGTGAATTTCTCGGACGTGCCATGTGTATAGTGTTCATAACACATGTTGGGGCAGTAAATAAAGTCATGGAGGAAAGTTCAATCGGGATGAACTCTATTATAATATCAAGAAGTGTAAAGCAGAGTGAACGTGAAACTTTGCGACCATCCGATCTATTTTTGAATCGGATGGCTCAAGAGCACTTCTCTAGTGTAAGTTTGCAACTGAAACAAGAAATGTAATCCTTTCCACGGCAACGGTTGCTCTGTTGCAAGTCAACCGGTTCTAGTAGAGGAATCAATGGGTGGAAGCAGTGGAAGGCAGGAAGGGGGCCGAGCTCGGTGGCCTCCCCGTCTGTGACTGCACGCCTCGACGTCATCGTCTTCTCGCAACCGCGTGCCTCAACGACCCCTATTCCAATGGCCGCACTCCTCCTCCGACGGCTACGGGTTGTGGGCTCCCGTACCCGATGGTAGGAGCTCGACGACCTCCCCGTACAACGGTCGCGTGTCACGGCGCCATCGTCGCCCGACAGTTGGGCTCGCCTCCCCTGTACATGGCACACTTGCCTCCCCGTTGATGGTCATCTCTCCTTCCCGCCCGGTAGCCGCCGCCCCCCCTCCCCTAGGTGTGAAAACAAACTAGCTCTGGGAACCAACTTAGGTATGAAAGAAAACCAACTTTAGGAATTAATGAGGTAGGTTATGAAATTGCCAGGTAATGTTTGGGTAGCTGGTCCTGATCAAACATTGTTTTGCCAGAATATGAACATAGTTTCTTCAGCAGAAAACTTATTTCTTCATGAACTCCTAATTTTGTTTCTTCGATATAAAACATTGTTTCTACACAAACTGAAAAGTTGTTGGCCTTCTTTGATATTGTATCTGAGTTCAACCAACAAGAAGAAGATGAAAAAACAACCACACTTTAAAGAGAATAGGATAAATTTGAGTTAGCATTCAATTGATCACGTATTTGCTTGGTGTGTATAGCGGTTGAGTCGTTGATGGTCGAAGGGGCGTCCATGGCTATCATGTTGGGGAACGTTGCAGAAAATTAAAATTTTTCCTACGGTTTCACCAAAATCCATCTATGAGTTCATCTAAGCAACGAGTCTAGGGAGAGAGTTTGCATCTACATACCACTTGTAGATCGCGTGCGGAAGCTTGCAAGGTGATGATGTAGTCGTACTCGACGTGATCCAAATCACCGATGACCAGCGCCGAACGGACGGCACCTCCGCGTTTAACACACGTACGGGACGGGAGACGTCTCCTCCTTCTTGATCCAGCAAGGGGGAAGGAGAGGTTGATGAAGATCCAGCAGCACGACGGCGTGGTGGTGGATGCAGGGCGTCACAGCAGCAGGGCTTCGCCGAGACTACGAGGGAGAGACGTAACGGGGGGAGGTGGAGGCGCCAGGGGCTGGTGTATGAAGTCCCTCCTCTCCCCCACTATATATAGGGGTGCCAAGGGGGGGCGCCGGCCCTAGTAGATGAGATCTACTAGGGGGGCGGCGGCCTAGGGGAGGTTTCCCTCCCCCCCCCAAGGCACCTAGGGGTGCCTTCCACCACTAGGACTCCTCCTAGGGGGAAACCCTAGGCGCATGGGCCTATAGGGGCTGGTGCCCTTGGCCCATGATGGCCAAGGCGCACCCCCTACAGCCCATGTGGCCCCCCGGGACAGGTGTCCCCACCCGGTGGACCCCCGGGACCCTTCCGGTGGTCCCGGTACAATACCGATAACCCCGAAACTTGTCCCGATGCCCGAAACAGCACTTCCTATATATAATTCTTTACCTCCAGACCATTCCGGAACTCCTCGTGACGTCCGGGATCTCATCCGGGACTCCGAACAACATTCAGGTTTCTGCATATACATATCTTCATAACCCTAGCGTCACCGAACCTTAAGTGTGTAGACCCTACGGGTTCGGGAGACATGCAGACATGACCGAGACACTCTCAGTCAATAACCATCAGCGGGATCTGGATACCCATGATGGCTCCCACATGCTCCTCGATGTTGTCATCGGATGAACCACTATGTCGAGGATTAGATCAAACCCTGTATGCAATTCCCTTTGTCAATCGGTACGTTACTTGCCCGAGACTCGATCGTCGGTATCCCAATACCTTGTTCAGTCTCGTTACCGGCAAGTCACTTTACTCGTACCATAATGCATGATCCCGTGTCCAACACCTTGGTCACATTGAGCTCATTATGATGATGCATTACCGAGTGGGCCCAGAGATACCTCTCCGTCATACGGAGTGACAAATCTCAGTCTCGATCCGTGTCAACCCAACAGCTACTTTCGGAGATACCTGTAATGCACCTTTATAGTCACCCAGTTACGTTGTGACGTTTGATACACCCAAGGCACTACTACGGTATCCGGGAGTTACACGATCTCATGGTCTAAGGAAGAGATACTTGACATTGACAAAGCTCTAGCAATACGAACTACACGATCTTTTATGCTATGCTTAGGATTGGGTCTTGTCCATCACATCAGTCTCCTAATGATGTGATCCCGTTATCAACGACATCCAATGTCCATAGTCAAGAAACCATGACTATCTGTTGATCACAACAAGCTGGTCAACTAGAGGCTTACCAGGGACATATTGTGGTCTAAGTATTCACACGTGTATTACGATTTCCGGATAATACAGTTATAGCATGAATAAAAGACAATTATCATGAACAATGAAATATAATAATACTTTTATTATTGCCTCTAGGGCATATTTCCAACAGTCTCCCACTTGCACTAGAGTCACCAATCTAGTTACATTGTGATGAATCGAACACCCATAGAGTTCTGGTGTTGATCATGTTTTGCACGCGAGAGAGGTTTAGTCAGTGGATCTGCGACATTCAGATCCGTGTGCACTTTGCAAATCTCTATGTCTCCATCTTGAACATTTTCACGGATGGAGTTGAAACGATGCTTGATGTGCCTGGTCTTCTTGTGAAACCTGGGCTCCTTGGCGAGGGCAATAGCTCCAGTGTTGTCACAGAAGAGTTTGATCGGCCCCGACGCATTGGGTATGACTCCTAGGTCGGTGATGAACTCCTTCACCCAAATCGCTTCATGTGCTGCCTCCGAGGCTGCCATGTACTCCGCTTCACACGTAGATCCCGCCACGACGCTCTGCTTGCAGCTGCACCAGCTTACTGCTCCACCATTCAACATATACACGTATCCGGTTTGTGACTTAGAGTCATCCAGATCTGAGTCGAAGCTAGCGTCGACGTAACCCTTTACGACGAGCTCTTCGTCTCCTCCATAAACGAGAAACATGTCCTTTGTCCTTTTCAGGTACTTCAGGATATTCTTGACCGCTGTCCAGTGTTCCTTGCCGGGATTACTTTGGTATCTTGCTACCAAATTCACGGCAAGGTTTACATCGGGTCTGGTACACAGCATGGCATACATAATAGATCCTATGGCTGAAGCATAGGGGATGACACTTATCTCTTCTTTATCTTTTGCCGTGGTCGGTGACTGAGCTGAGCTCAGTCTCATACCTTGTAACATAGGCAAGAACCCCTTCTTGGACTGATCCATTCTGAATCTCTTCAAAATCTTATCAAGGTATGTGCTTTGTGAAAGACCTATGAGGCGTCTCGATCTATCTCTATAGATCTTGATGCCTAATATATAAGCAGCTTCTCCAAGGTCCTTCATTGAAAAACACTTATTCAAGTAGGCCTTAATGCTGTCCAGAAATTCTATATTATTTCCCATCAGGAGTATGTCATCTACATATAATATGAGAAATGCTACAGAGCTCCCACTCACTTTCTTGTAAACGCAGGCTTCTCCATAAGTCTGCATAAACCCAAACGCTTTGATCATCTCATCAAAGCGAATGTTCCAACTCCGAGATGCTTGCACCAGTCCATAAATGGATCGCTGGAGATACTTTGTTAGCGTTCCGAGGATCGACAAAACCTTCCGGCTGCATCATATACAGTTCTTCCTTAAGATGCCCGTTAAGGAATGCTGTTTTGACGTCCATCTGCCATATCTCATAATCATAGTATGCGGCAATTGCTAACATGATTCGGACGGACTTTAGCTTCGCTACGGGAGAGAATGTCTCGTCGTAGTCAATCCCTTGAACCTGTCGATAACCCTTAGCGACAAGTCGAGCTTTATAGATGGTAACATTACCATCCGCGTCCGTCTTCTTCTTAAAGATCCATTTGTTTTCTATCGCTCGCCGATCATCGGGCAAGTCTGTCAAAGTCCATACTTTGTTTTCATACATGGATTCTATCTCGGATTTCATGGCTTCAAGCCATTTGTTGGAATCCGGGCCCGCCATTGCTTCTTCATAGTTCGAAGGTTCATTGTTGTCTAACAACATGATTTCCAGGACAGGGTTGCCGTACCATTCTGGTGCGGAACGTGTCCTTGTGGACCTACGAAGTTCAGCAGTAACTTGATCCGAAGTACCTTGATCATTATCATGGTTTTCCTCTTCAGTTGGTGTGGGCATCACAGGAACGGTTTCCTGTGCTGCGTCACTATCCTGCTCAAGAGGTAGTACTTCATCGAGTTCTACTTTCCTCCCACTTACTTCTTTCGAGAGAAACTCTTTTTCCAGAAAGCATCCGTTCTTGGCAACAAAGATCTTGCCTTCGGATCTTAAGTAGAAGGTATACCCTACAGTTTCCTTAGGGTATCCTATGAATACGCATTTTTCCGACTTGGGTTCAAGCTTTTCAGGTTGAAGTTTCTTGACATAAGCTTCGCATCCCCAAACTTTTAGAAACGACAGCTTAGGTTTCTTTCCAAACCATAATTCATACGGTGTCGTCTCAACGGATTTAGACGGTGCCCTATTTAAAGTGAATGTAGCTGTCTCTAGAGCGTATCCCCAAAATGATAGCGGTAAATCGGTAAGAGACATCATAGACCGCACCATATCCAATAGAGTGCGATTACGACGTTCGAACACACCGTTTCGCTGAGGTGTTCCAGGAGGCGTGAGCTGTGAAACGATTCCACATTTCTTTAAGTGTGTACCAAATTCGTGACTTAAGTATTCTCCTCCACGATCTGATCGTAAGAATTTTATCTTTCGGTCATGTTGATTCTCCACCTCATTCTGAAATTCCTTGAACTTTTCAAAGGTCTCAGACTTGTGTTTCATTAAGTAGACATACCCATATCTACTCAAGTCATCTGTGAGAGTGAGAACATAACGATATCCTCCGCGAGCCTCAACGCTCATTGGACCGCACACATCGGTATGTATGATTTCCAACAAGTTGGTTGCTCGCTCCATTGTTCCAGAGAACGGAGTCTTGGTCATTTTGCCCAAGAGGCATGGTTCGCACGTGTCAAACGATTCATAATCAAGAGACTCTAAAAGTCCATCGGCATGGAGCTTCTTCATGCGCTTGACACCAATGTGACCAAGGCGGCAGTGCCACAAGTATGTGGGACTATCGTTATCAACTTTAAATCTTTTGGCATCTACACTATGAACATGTGTAATATTACGCTCGAGATTCATTAAGAATAAACCATTGACCATCGGAGCATGACCATAAAACATATCTCTCATATAAATCGAACAACCATTATTCTCAGACTTAAATGAGTAGCCATCTCGTATTAAACGAGATCCTGATACAATGTTCATGCTCAAACTTGGCACTAAATAACAATTATTAAGGTTCAAAACTAATCCCGTAGGTAAATGTAGAGGCAGCGTGCCGACGGCGATCACATCGACTCTGGAACCATTCCCGACGCGCATCGTCACCTCGTCCTTTGCCAGTCTCTGTTTATTCCGCAGCTCCTGCTGTGTTACAAATATGAGCAACGGCACCGGTATCAAATACCCAGGAGTTACTACGATTACTGGTAAGGTACACATCAATCACATGTATATCAAATATACCTTTGGTGTTGCCGGCCTTCTTATCCGCTAAGTATTTGGGGCAGTTCCGCTTCCAGTGACCCTTCCCCTTGCAATAAAAGCACTCAGTCTCAGGCTTGGGTCCATTCTTTGACTTCTTCCCGGTAACTGGCTTACCAGGCGCGGCAACATCTTTGCCGTCCTTCTTGAAGTTCTTCTTACCCTTGCCCTTCTTGAACTTAGTGGTCTTATTGACCATCAACACTTGATGTTCTTTCTTGATTTCAGCCTCTGCTGACTTCAGCATCGAGAACACTTCAGGAATGGTCTTTTCCATTCCCTGCATGTTGTAGTTCATCACAAAGCTCTTGTAGCTTGGTGGGAGCGACTGGAGGATTCTGTCAATGACCGCCTCATCTGGGAGGTTAATGTTCAGCTGGGTCATACGGTTGTGCAACCCAGACATCTTCAGGATGTGCTCACTGACAGAACTGTTTTCCTCCATCTTACAACTGTAGAACTTGTCGGAGACATCATATCTCTCGACCCGGGCATGATCTTGAAAAACTAGTTTCAGCTCTTCGAACATCTCATATGCTCCGTGATGCTCAAAACGCTTTTGGAGCCCCGGTTCTAAGCTGTAAAGCATGCCGCACTGAACGAGGGAGTAATCATCAGCGCGAGACTGCCAAGCATTCATAATGTCTTGGTTCTCTGGGACGGGAGCGTCACCTAGCGGTCCTTCTAGGACATATTGTTTCCTGGCAGCTATGAGGATGATCCTCAGGTTCCGGACCCAGTCCGTATAGTTGCTGCCATCATCTTTCAGCTTGGTTTTCTCTAGGAACGCGTTGAAGTTCATGTTGACGTTAGCGTTGGCCATTGATCTACAAGACATATTTGCAAAGGTTTTAGACTAAGTTCATGATAATAAAGTTCTAATCAAATTATGAACTCCCACTTAGATTAGACATCCCTTTAGTCATCTAAGTGTTACACGATCCGAGTCGACTAGTCCGTGTCCGATCATCACGTGAGACGGACTAGTCATCGTCGGTGAACATTTTCATGTTGATCGTATCTTCCATACGACTCGTGTTTGACCTTTCGGTCTCCGTGTTCCGAGGCCATGTCTGCACATGCTAGGCTCGTCAAGTTAACCCTAAGTGTTTTCGCTGTGTAAAACTGTCTTACACCCGTTGTATGTGAACGTAAGAATCCATCACACCCGATCATCACGTGGTGCTTAGAAACGACGAACTGTAGCAACGGTGCACAGTTAGGGGAGAACACTTCTTGAAATTTTATAAGGGATCATCTTATTTACTACCGTCGTCCTAAGTAAACAAGATGCATAATACATAATAAACATCACATGCAATTATATAGTTGTGACATGATATGGCCAATATCATATAGCTCCATTGATCTTCATCTTCGGGGCTCCATGATCATCTTGTCACCGGCTTGACACCATGATCTCCATCATCATGATCTCCATCATCGTGTCTTCATGAAGTTATCACGCCAACGACTACTTCTACTTCTATGACTAACGTTTAGCAATAAAGTAAAGTAGTTTACATGACGTTATTCAATGACACGCAGGTCATACAAAAAATAATGACAACTCCTATGGCTCCTGCCGGTTGTCATACTCATCGACATGCAAGTCGTGAATCCTATTACAAAGAACATGATCTCATACATCACAATTCATCATTCATCACAACTTCTAGCCATATCACATCACATGATCAATCGCTGCAAAAACAAGTTAGACGTCCTCTAATTGTTGTTGCATCTTTTACGTGGCTGCAATTGGGTTCTAGCAAGAACGTTTTCTTACCTACGAATCACCACAACGTGATTTTGTCAACTTCTATTTACCCTTCATAAGGGCCCTGTTCATCGATTCCGCTCCAACTAAGGTGGGAGAGACAGACACCCGCCAGCCACCTTATGCAACTAGTGCATGTCAATCGGTGGAACCGGTCTCACGTAAGCGTACATGTAAGGTTGGTCCGGGCCGCTTCATCCCACAATACCGTTGAGCAAGAAAAGACTAGTAGAGGCAAGTAAGATGACAAAATCCACGCCCACAACAAAGTTGTGTTCTACTCGTGCAAAGAGAACTACGCATAGACCTAGCTCATGATGCCACTGTTGGGGAACGTTGCAGAAAATTAAATTTTTTTTTTCTACGGTTTCACCAAAATCCATCTATGAGTTCATCTAAGCAACGAGTCTAGGGAGAGAGTTTGCATCTACATACCACTTATAGATCGCGTGCGGAAGCTTGCAAGGTGATGATGTAGTCGTACTCGACGTGATCCAAATCACCGATGACCAGCGCCGAACGGACGGCACCTCCGCGTTCAACACACGTACGGGACGGGAGACGTCTCCTCCTTCTTGATCCAGCAAGGGGGAAGGAGAGGTTGATGAAGATCCAGCAGCACGACGGCGTGGTGGTGGATGCAGGGCGTCACAGCAGCAGGGCTTCGCCGAGACTACGAGGGAGAGACGTAACGGGGGGAGGTGGAGGCGCCAGGGGCTGGTGTATGAAGTCCCTCCTCTCCCCCACTATATATAGGGGTGCCAAGGGGGGGCGCCGGCCCTAGTAGATGAGATCTACTAGGGGGGCGGCGGCCTAGGGGAGGTTTCCCTCCCCCCCAAGGCACCTAGGGGTGCCTTCCACCACTAGGACTCCTCCTAGGGGGAAACCCTAGGCGCATGGGCCTATAGGGGCTGGTGCCCTTGGCCCATGATGGCCAAGGCGCACCCCCTACAGCCCATGTGGCCCCCCGGGACAGGTGGCCCCACCCGGTGGACCCCCGGGACCCTTCCGGTGGTCCCGGTACAATACCGATAACCCCGAAACTTGTCCCGATGCCCGAAACAGCACTTCCTATATATAATTCTTTACCTTCGGACCATTCCGGAACTCCTCGTGATGTCCAGGATCTCATCCGGGACTCCGAACAACATTCGGGTTTCTGCATATACATATCTTCATAACCCTAGCGTCACCGAACCTTAAGTGTGTAGACCCTACGGGTTCGGGAGACATGCAGACATGACCGAGACACTCTCAGTCAATAACCATCAGCGGGATCTGGATACCCATGATGGCTCCCACATGCTCCTCGATGTTGTCATCGGATGAACCACTATGTCGAGGATTCGATCAAACCCTGTATGCAATTCCCTTTGTCAATCGGTACGTTACTTGCCCGAGACTCGATCGTCGGTATCCCAATACCTTGTTCAGTCTCGTTACCGGCAAGTCACTTTACTCGTACCGTAATGCATGATCCCGTGTCCAACACCTTGGTCACATTGAGCTCATTATGATGATGCATTACCGAGTGGGCCCAGAGATACCTCTATGTCATACGGAGTGACAAATCCCAGTCTCGATCCGTGTCAACCCAACAGCTACTTTCGGAGATACCTGTAATGCACCTTTATAGTCACCCAGTTACGTTGTCACGTTTGATACACCCAAGGCACTACTACGGTATCCGGGAGTTACACGATCTCATGGTCTAAGGAAGAGATACTTGACATTGACAAAGCTCTAGCAATACGAACTACACGATCTTTTATGCTATGCTTAGGATTGGGTCTTGTCCATCACATCATTCTCCTAATGATGTGATCCCGTTATCAACGACATCCAATGTCCATAGTCAGGAAACCATGACTATCTATTGATCACAACAAGCTGGTCAACTAGAGGCTTACCAGGGACATATTGTGGTCTAAGTATTCACACGTGTATTACGATTTCCGGATAATACAGTTATAGCATGAATAAAAGACAATTATCATGAACAATGAAATATAATAATACTTTTATTATTGCCTCTAGGGCATATTTCCAACATATCATTCCCTCATCAAGGAGGAGCAGCAGCAGCTTGTAGTGGTCGCTCGTGAGTCTCGTGCCTACACATATTTTATGGATCTCTTGTGGTTGTCGTCGTCGGAGGAGGACGACTAGGGGCGTGGACTCTAATCGTCGACCACCACTAGTGTAGGTAGTGGCAATACTAGATAGCAATGCCACTAAATGGGCATTTAAAATCATTAATTATCTATAAAGCGGCCGATTTTTGCGGAGATTATAATTCTTATAAAGTTCTTTACCTGATACATCTAATTTAAGCTTAAATTGCCCATACAAAATGGACGATGGTGAAAAAAAAAACTAAAAAAATAAAGGGTTTGAAAGCCAAGATAATGACTAAGTTTGTGTCGCCGGCTCTAATATCCATATTAAGTGGTGGATGACGATCGTTGACACAACGAGTCTGATGATTTGGAGTTTGGACGTCATCGGCTCTATATCCAATTGAAGTGGTGAATGATGATTGATGATACGACGAATCTGCTAGAGTTGCTCTAAGCTTGCATTACAAGTAAGTAAATGTGGGGATCCTAACTCAAGCGAAATTAGTACTTCCTTTGTTTTTAAATATAATTTTTTTTTAAAGATTTCACTATTGACTATATACGGAACAAATGAGTGAATCTACACTTTAAAATATGTCTACTCCCTCTATCTATCTATATAGGTCCTAATGCATTTTTTGAGGTTAACTTTGACCACACGTTAGAACAATAATATATGACATGTAAGTTACACAAAGCATACCGTCAAAATCGTACGTGAAAGGAGCTTCCAATGATTTAATTTTTCACATTATACAACTGATATACTCTTAATCTTATGAATAGTCAAAGTCAATTTTGCAAAACACATTAGGCCCTATATATATATGGATGGAGGGAGTATATACATCCATATGTATTTGTAATGAAATAGTCAAAGTCAATTTTGAAAAACACATTAGGCTCTATATATATATGGATGGAGGGAGTATATACACCCATATGTATTAGTTTGTAATGAAATCTCTAAAACTACTTATATTTATGAACAACCAATACGCTCGATTAACGCTTTAAATTATAAAACAATCTTGCAAGCCGTGACGGTAAATATATTACCATAAACATTTGACCAAGACACATAAGCAATTAAATAGACGAGGATTCGACAATGATCCCGCTTGGTGGCCTTGTCTATGCAGCCAGGGGCAGGCCACTCGGTCACACTCTAGCCAGTAGGCACCACTCCGGTCTACACTATTCCTGGGTCGGGATCGGGCCTAGATTTTGAGGTCGATGGCCTGGTCGGCCCGGGTCCGTTACTTTTGTAGTTTTCTGAAGGGGGCTGGCCCGAGGCCCAGCGGGCTTTTGCGTGTTTGGGGCGGGCTTGGGCCCAAAAACTAGGCCCGATGGTCGGGCCAGGCTCGGGCCCAGGTTTTTTGGGTCGGGCTTGGCTAGGCCCGGCCCAAAGTTTGGCCAGGTATACTCCGGTCCTTCTCAGCTCAGCTCGTCCTCTCTTTACTGCTGCTGCTTCTTCTTCCTCCTCTCTTCCCCTCGAAGCCTCGGGCATGGAAGACAGCTTGAGCCATGGAGCCATATCTCCATCCATCCCCAAGAGAGCCTCCCCCTCAAGATGGAGCTCTGCGCCCGCTGGCTGTCTCAGTGGATTAGCCCCCAAGCCCAAGATCCATGGGAGGAAGGATGGAATCCGTCCTTGTAAGAGAAGAGAGAGGTCTTTGTGTTCAAGGTCGGGCGCAAGGACCGCGGCGGCCCCTGCGCCCGACCTCCTCCCGCGTACGTCAGCGCCGCCGGCCTCGTCGACCGCCCCTGCGCCCGCGTCCCGCCGCCGGACTGGGTGCCCTGGTACATGGCCCCCGCGTCCTGGTACATGACGCATGAGCGCGCTCACCTCACGACGCCCACGGCCACGCCCCCTGCGCCCGCCCTCCTCCTGCCGCCCACGGCGCCCTCAACCGCGACCTCGGAGCCCTGCAACCACAACGGCATGGTGAGTTTCACATCCGCTAGCCTGAACATCTACTGTCGGTACCAACGATTTGATCTGTTCCGTGCGAACACTGATTCGATTTGTTCTGTGCAGCTGTTGGGTCCCCGTGTGCATGCTAGTGATCTCTCTCTGGCCACAGCACCCGCCACCAGCGTCACTACAGCAGTTTCCTTACCACCTACAGCTAACCCCGTGAGTAACTGATATGTGTTGCCCTGCTTTCACAAAACAATTTCGTTGCAATGAAATGCTCAACGCTATCAAATGTTCAACTACATTGAACCACCAAATCCATCACATCACTGACTAGGATTTTTCTTATTTCTTGGTGTAAGACTTAAAACTTGACTGAGAAATCTCAGCCAAGTTGGTTAGCTGATCTTGCACCGGTTTCGGAGTCTTGAGGTTTTGGCATTTCCATCCATGAGCATTGTTGGGCTCCTGCGTTTTGGGTTAAAAGGAGAATCAGCTACTTCAATCTCATCATCTTTGTTGTCCCCAAGGTCAAAATTTATGTGTCAGTTGCTTTAGTGCTTGGTTGTGGCAACACTCCTGTTGCCGGACAACAATGACCACTTCCATCGCTCATGATGTGTTTGAGCATCACCTTAAGATCCTCTTCGATTTGGATTTCTTTCTTTCAGAATCTGCCACGGCCTGGAATATCCAATTACACAAAGAGCAAGGACATGTTAATACTCCCTCGCAAAAAAAAAGACATGTTAATACTGTAGAAGAAATAGTGGCTGCAGCCTGCAGCAATGGAAGTACTTTTTTTTGGCCTTCTTCCACCACTCAGCATCCTGGTTGCGCAGATCTACCCACCTGCCCATCTGCTGTCTAAACCAATGACTTGATATGTTTTTTATCTGTTTTGTGATAAGAACCAAATTGTGTTTGTACGTGCAGTTCGGTCCCCGGTTATCTGCTCATGGTCTCCTGCCGGCCACAGAGCTCACGACCACCGACCCTCCACCAGCACTCCGTCCGCTGCCTACGGCATCTTCTATCTATAACCCCGTGAGTGATACTATATCTTTGTATTGCATTCAAAGAAACTTCTGGCTGGGATAGCTTGTGTGACGCTTTTATATTTTCAGATGGTTATGGAAAGGAGAAATCTGGCACTGCTGGATTCATTGGCTCTGGAGCTGATTGATGGTGAAACGGAAGCTGACGAGCACTCGATGGATGAGGACGACGAGTGGGATCTTAAGGCAGCTTGGTGCAGTGGTGCTTAAGGTTTTTTGGCTCTTAACTCTGTATCTAGATACGTAATCTTGGTTGCTACATAGTACTCCCTCCATTCCAAAATAGATGACCCAACTTTGTAATAACTTTAGACTAAAGTTATTACAAAGTTGGGTCATCTATTTTGGAACGGAGGGAGTACATACATAGCCAAGTGCATAGTTGTTTGTGTCTTTGGTTACCAGTTTCTCTATCAGGGTTTCCTGATATTACGTGACCGTTCAAAGCTTACAGTTATTTTTCTTAGATTGCCCTTTTAAAAGAAGTCATAACAATGAATAATTAGCTTGTTGACTTCGCAGAAATAACTAGCCTGACTTTTGAGGTGCATGACATCATGAACGAGGTGTGGAAAGTACGGGATGAGTTTTTTTATGACTGCAGAAATGCATATCATGAATGTCAGGATCTAGCACATGTGAGCCAGTCAAATGACCATTTTCAAACACTTGGAGAGGAATATTGAAAATATCAGGATGAGCTTTCTCTGCTTCATCAAGCCAGTTGCTAGCTTGATCCATGTGCCTAGATAAAAAAATAATGGATCTGATCATGCTTCCATGCATGATCAGGAGCTCTAGCTAGCTTGTTTCGTGTGCTTAGATTGCACTGATTGTTGATGAGTGTTTTGCTGGCCGTACTAGCTTGGTAGCCCGTGGTACATGCCACTGCCTACTTTTAAGCCTCCTTTGGTTTACAGGAATTTTGTAAGAATTCTGTAGGATAGGATTCCTATAGGAAATTTCCTTTTGAGACCTTTGATTTGCAGGAATGGATTCCCATTCCTATGTAGGATTGGTTCCTATCCTTCACATTTCAAAGGTAAATATTTTTAGCTCAGACCTATTGGAAAAAATCCTACCCTATGAACCTGAAATGTCTTCTCCTATAGGACTTGAGATGCATGCCATCTAATTTCCTATGACTTCAACCAAAGAGGCTTTTAAAAGACTGTAGGATTGTGCAGAGGAGATGCCTGTGGCCGAAAGCCTGCGTGTTATGTACATGCAACAGTTTGCAATAGTATCACTGGCAGATACAAATCCAGTAGGTCATATTTTTGTGTCCAATGTTTGCATTCTTCAGTCTACTGTTCTTATGCATTTTTCAGTCTACTGTTCTTCTCGTGCATAATGATATTCTATCTAATGTTTGTAGGTTCAGGTGGCAAACTAAGATTTTAAATTCTCTGCAACTACTTTTAAAACTTGCAAACACTTGGGACAAAACAACAAGGAGCCAACCACTTGTATATGTGTTTTTTCTGAGCAACTAACTTCCTTTTCTGCCTTTTTTTTTTGCAGAGGCCAGGTGCAAGGCCATAAACAATCCAAAGCAAGCGCATGATGAAGCAAGTTCAGCAAACAATCGGGTTTTTCAGGGAGGGCAAAGATCTAAGAAACTGAAAGTAAGTTGCATGCACGTGGTACAGGGAAGTTTGCAACTATATCGTGTATGAAACAGAGAGTCGGGGGCCCTTTTCTACCTGATTTTGTGTTTTGTTACCTGATCGTCAACGCACAAGAGAGGTTCCAGAGTTCGTGTGCAACAAAGAATTTGCAGGTCATTTTGGCTTGATTAGCTTTTCGCCTGGGATGTTATCTTTCAGGACAGGAACTCCTCCCCCCTAAGGCCATCATGGCGTGTTTGCCTAATCGTAACACATGGAGATGTTATTTTGCGTGTTTTTTTGCTGTGAATCAGGTATATGTGTGGGGGGCCGTAGGGTGTTTGATGGGGTAAAGTGGGGTTCACGGAGGGGGTGAGGCGTTTTTTGTTGGGGACCAGGGTGTGAGTTTTTTGGGGACATGATAATTGTGGGGGAGGGTAAAACTTAAGCTTTTTTTGCTTGTGGGAAGACCAGCATGTGATTTCTTACCACACGAAATGGTCTGAGCATCAAACGTTTGCAGGTTCAGGTGGCAAACTGATAACACGCGGAGCTCAATCAAAAATAGTCTTGGTACTGTGCAGTTGATTTTGGGTTAAAGAACGAATAGCATTGCCTATGCTCTTCCAGAATTGACTCAATGGCTGTGACGGAGAGAGGATATTCTCCCAGCACCGCGGGGAAGAGGCTGCCGCCAGTGAACGGCGGTGCTGGCCCATGCAATTATGCGAGTTCGTGCGCAGATTGACCTGCTGCTCCTTCAATGCTTGATTTTGTAGCATCTCCTCTCTCCTTCCCTCCCCACTTTGTTCCTCAGTTATTCAGTAGTACTAAAGAATCTGGTTCAATCGTCGTATAATCCATGGATGTTTGATGCTGTGAAACCTTGTCACCCGTAGTGCTTTATCAATTTTTGTGAAGAAATCTGAGAATATGTACGCGATAAAGCGTGTGAACTTGTATGGCTCCTTTTCCTTCTTAAAACTGATGGTTACAGTGCGTTCTGCTGGAAAAAATTTCTCGCAAAAAAAAAATACTGATGGTTACAGTGCGTTCTGTTGGATTTTTTTTTCACGTCTTCTCTTTGACAAAACAACATGATACGTGGAGCAAAATAAGAAGACAAGAAGAAGCTAATCCTTCATCTTTCAGAGACATGATTCAGATAAAATAAATGGTTTCTTAAGGCCTTGGCTTACTGGAGTTCTTTAACAATTTCAGTTTGACAAAGCAAACAATTATCTCCGCGTGTGAAGATAGTTGGTCACCAAATCTTTCTTGTATCCTGAGGCTAACGAGCAATGATGATGTGCCCCACAGCCCCAGGTAAACGAACGTGAAGTTTAATTTTTCCTTTTGTTGTTATTTGGCTCCGTGCAGCTTGCTGGAATTAATACTTCCATTATTGATTCGGCTCAAACTTTGTTGAGCAAATAGACAGTATAATCTTCTCACCTTTAACAGACGAAATAACCTGAAGCTTTGTTTCGGAAATTGTGTAACTGAAACTTGGAACAGCAACACATAAGCGCGTAGTGAGGGATTGGAAGAGCCGAACAGGGCAGAGGGCTTATCCAAGGGTCGTGCATCACAGTTTTTTTTGAATTGTTTGGATTGCTTACCACATGTGTCATGTGGTTCGTGCATCGCAGTTTGCCTCGCCTCTGCGTAGGGCTACGATGGCACCTTTTTTTGTTAGAATACAAACGCGGGAGCTGCTGCTGAGAGATTTCAGGAACATAATGCGATGCGATTTGAGGGGGTTTCTGCAAATTTTGTTTAAGCGGATCTGCTTGCCAACCCACCTGCCATCTAATGCCTCCGTAAGCGATCTGATGTTCCAAGAACAAAGTTTTTATCAACCAACTAAAATAAATAGAACAAACTTTTCAGATTTTCACCAAAAGTTAGTTTTCACTGGATGCTTATAATCAAGTCCACCAAATAAATTATCAGATATAGCTTTAACCAAAAAAAATGATATTAAAAACATGACATGGTACATTATCAAAAACTGCAACCAACTACTACAACAACAAAAGCTAAACACACCGAAAACAACAACTACGTCTACTATGATGCTTAGTAAGGCTTAATTCTCACTTTAGAGTTTGGCTTATGGCTTATGACTGAATATTGTTGAATATGAGCCACAACCAAAACACATAAATAGATAATTTTTTGACTTACAAATCAAACTTGAAAAGTCAAAGTTAAACCTAACGAAACAACTCCTAAGTTATCTTTTTAACACCGCATGCTTGCTTGACGACTCCCGGGCGAAATCTTCTTCGGCCTCTTCCTCGTGGAGTGATCCAAGGAGAAGTTGTCGCTGCTGCACCGTCATTCTCCTCATGAAAAGATGCCGCTGATGTTTCATCCTTCTCCTTGTAAGGAGTCGTCACTGCTGCTGCTTGTGCATCGTCATTCTTCTCATGAAAAGATGCCGCTGATGTTTCATCCTTCTCCAAGTTCTCCTTGCAAGGAGTTGTCACTGCTGCATCATCATTCCGCTCATGAAAAGATGTCGTCAATGTTTCATCCTTGTCCTGATAAGGAGTCGTCACTGCCGCGTCTTCCTCCTGCTCATCATCGGTGACCTCCGCTTCAAACGTGGCATAGCCCAGGGCCTCGTACTGCCGCCTCATCTTCTCCTGCCCGGCGAGAAAGCCTACCTTGATCTTCTCCATCTCGGCGACGACCCAAGGATAGCGTTTGGCCGCACTCTGCCAAGCGGGCGCCGGCGCCGCTTGGTACGAAAGAATCTCATCCAGCTCGTCCTGGGGCACACGGAAAATCTTCTTCTTGGTCTTCTTGTTCCCCACATTCATACTGCCCCCCTCTCCTCCTACTCGTCTGAGGTTGATGTAATTTGTTAGCGCCTCTATTTTCATATCCACATCGGTGATCTTCATCGGGCTGTGGTTTGGCAAATGGCGTCCGTTGGAATCGACGTGATTTGGTACAAGAAGAAGCTCAGGCACCTCTGTTTCCATGTTGACATCGGTGACCTTCATCGAGCTGTTCATCATGCTGTGCATCGGCAAATGGCGTCGTCCAGCGGAATCGACGTGATCCGGTAGAAGCTCAGGCGATCTCCACACCCATATTTATGTGTGTATATGCTCAGACGTGATCCGGAAGACAGCACCCACGCTCCGAGTCGGCCTGTGGATCTATCTGCACAGGAATCGGCCAGAGACTCAAATCGGTAGGTAGGTAGACGTAGATCTGCACCGAATTCGGATTCCAGAATGAAATCGGGCTTGAGGACTAGCCGGCCGAACCTCGTCCTCTCTCTCAGACGTACCTACAGAGGAATCGAAGAGATAGAAGGCACGTACAGTACGTACCAGCGCAGTCGCCGCCGGCGCCGATCTGCGTCTCCACCCTTCTCCTCGATCGCCAAGGCTTGTCCCCAGAAGGGCGGCGTTTTTTTTTTGGAGAATATATGGGCGGCGTCTGTATACCACGAGACATACAGAAATCGGGCTGTGGGATCCCAAAGGCCTAGCGAACACAGTAGCTCAGACCCACGCAGCCCGCCTAGTAGCTACCAGGACAGCCCTAAAAAAAAAGTAGCTACCAGGCCGAAGTGCGTGGCTAGGGTTGCTCACAAAAAAAAAGGTGCTTTGGATAAAGTGCGAGGCTCAATGGAATAAATATAATTTTGAAACTGAGGTATATGTATGCAAAATATGGAAGAAATGGCAGAGGAAAAATTATTGGGATTGAGTTTAAAGAATGTACTAGTTGAAGTGTACCAATACCCAGAATTATTGGGAGTTTTATAAGTTTAGAGAATGCGTTGGAGATTCTCTTTAGCATAAAGTCCGTGGAATTCCATGGCGTAACCGAGGGTGAGATGTAAACAACTCTAAATTACCAAAATTAGTACAAGCCTTCTGCTTTGCAAGAAATCTCTATCCGGAAAAAGAACCGCATCGGCCAAGAGGAGAAGAAAAGAAGAGGTTTAGAAAGCAAGGCTCGCAAGGACCACTGCATGAGCTACTGGCATCTACACCACATTTGATCGTCTAAAAACCAAACTTGTCAGTCTAGCGACCAAATGATCAGATATTACAGCTGCATCATGAATCATGACCACGGCGACCCTTCCTCCGCGTGTGCAATGAGAGATCCTCCTCACTGCTTCTTGATCGACTCCTCCACGCATGCGAGCTCAAATCCCTAATGTCACTAGAGTCCGAGGGGCCATCATCGCTGTCGCTATTCTTCCTGATTTCACTGTGATGCTTCTTCCTCTTCCTACTCTTGTGCTGGAATTTTGTCTATTTTGGGCCTAGCCCAATAGCAATTTCAGAAATTCCTAATAAATCTTAGAGGCCCACACAGCCCATTCATGCAAGGCAAGAGGTGGAACAAAAGTTTAGTCCCACATTACTAGTTTAGAGGGAGTTGGACCTCTTTATAAGGGAGGTTCTTTCCCCACATGTATGAGCATGAGAACAAGAGGGACATCCATGCGCGCTCCTCCTCGGCCGCCCGCCTCGTCGCAGGTTGCGAGAATGAGCCGAGCACAAAGTTCCGATCACTGCGATGCTGCTACGTTCTTCATATATGAAGATGTTGTTTATTAGTCATGCTTTATCTAATAATAAAATTATTTGGTAAATTGCTCATATTTCCAACAATCCAAAAACCTTATTATAGGCAATTTACCCCAAGTGGTTTTGCTACTTCCATGAGACCTCCTATGTTTGAGGGTATCCGCTATAAGAGGTGGCGCGCGAGAGCAGTCTTATGGTTTCAAACCATGAGTTGCTATGACGCCACTCTCGGCAAACCTGAAGGGGAGCTTGATGCTCAACAGGCACAAGCTTTTCAGAAAATGGATACTCTGTTTAAGGCTGCTCTCTTGAGTGTTCTTGGTGAGAACATAGTTGATACTTATGCGTTAATTGATAATGGAAAAGATATGTGGGATGCACTCGAGGCTAAGTTTGGGGTCTCGGATGCTGGCACTGAGCTGTACATCATGGAGCAATTCTATGATTATAGGATGACTGAAGAGCGCTCCGTGGTTGAGCAAGCTCATGAGATACAGTCATTTGCTAGAGAACTTGAGCACTTCGGTTGTATGCTACCGGACAAGTTTGTTGCCGGAGGTATCATCACTAAGCTTCCTCCTTCATGGAGGAGCTTCGCTACCTTGCTGAAGCATAAGAGGCGGGAGTTTTTCGTCCCAGATCTCATTGGCACTCTTGATGTGGAAGAAAAGGCGAGAGCAAAGGACACATGTGCTCGAGGTTTTGAGGGAGGATCTAGTGCCAATGTGGTACAGAAGCAGAACTTCCAGCCCCACAAGTTCAAGAACAAGGGCAAGTTTGATGGTAAAGCAAAGTTTGATGGGAAAAATAAGGTTGTCCAGCACAAGAACTTCAAGAAGAAGAATGACAAGAAGAAAGGTGTCTGTCATGTGTGCGGGGATCCTGATCATTGGGCTCCTAGTTGCCCTAATCGCTATGACAAGCGTCATCCTGGGAAAGGCGGCAAGACCGCTAATGTTGTCATTGGAGACACTGACATGAAGGATGATAGGTATGGTATATTTCCCACTATTCTTTCAGTATGTCATTCTCCTGATTGGTTGATTGACACGGGTGCTAATGTGCATGTATGCGGTGATATTTCCATGTTTTCGTCTTATCAGACCGCATGGACTTCAACCGTGCTGATGGGCAACTGTTCAAGTGCTTCTATTCATGGTGTTGGCACGGTCGATCTGAAGTTTACTTCGGGGAAGATCGTGCGGCTGAAGAACGTGCATTATGTCCCCTCCGTCAATAAAAATCTTGTTAGCGGATCCCTTCTGTGTAGAGATGGCTACAAGCTTGTCTTTGAGTCGAATAAATTTATAGTATCCAAGTATGGAACCTTTGTTGGTAAAGGCTATGAGTCAGGAGGCTTGTTTCGTTTATCCTTATCAGACGTTTGCAATAAAGTTGTTAATCATGTTTGCAACAATAATGAATCAAATGTGTGGCATTCACGTCTTTGTCATGTTAACTTTGGTTGCATGTCGCGACTAGCGAAGTTGAACTTAATCCCTAGTTTCACCACCGTCAAGGGATCTAAGTGTCAAGTGTGTGTGCAAGGTAAGCAACCTCGTAAGTCTCACACGACTGCGGAAACGAGAAATCTTGCACCACTAGAACTCATACATTCAGATCTATGTGAAATGAATGGTGTTTTAACAAAAGGTGGAAAGAAATATTTCATGACGTTAATTGACGACTCCACTAGATACTGCCGTTGTATCTTCTGAAATCTAAGGATGAGGCTTTGAACTTTTTCAAGATCTATAAAGCTGAAGTGGAAAACCAACTTGATCGAAAAATCAAGAGGCTTAGGTCCGACCATGGTGGAGAGTATTTTTCCAATGAATTTGATGCTTTTTGTGCGGAACATGGTATAATCCATGAGAGGACGCCTCCCTACTCACCTCAGTCAAATGGGGTGGCCGAAAGAAAGAACCGTACTCTAACTGATTTGATTAACGCCATGTTAGACACATCAGGTCTCTCCAAGGCATGGTGGGGGGAGGCGATATTGACAGCATGTCATGTCCTAAACCGAGTCCCCACAAAGAACAAAGAGATAACTCCATTCGAGGAATAGGAGAAGAAAAGGTTAAAACTCTCTTATCTACGAACATGGGGTTGTTTGGCGAAAGTCAATGTTCCAATTCCAAAGAAGCGGAAGCTTGGACCAAAGACTGTGGATTGTGTTTTCCTGGGATATGCTTTTCATAGCATTGGCTATAGATTCTTGGTTATAAAATATAAGGTACCTGACATGCATGTCGGTACGATCATGGAGTCGAATGATGCGACTTTCTTTGAAGATATCTTTCCCATGAAGGATATGGCTACCTTATCTAATCAGGAGATGCCTAGTTCATCGAATCAGGAACCAGTTACAATTACCAAACCTGTCATTTCGATAGAACACTTTGAAAGTCATGTGGAGGAGAACAATGATGTTCCTACTAGGAGCAAGAGACAAAGGACTGCAAAGTCCTTTGGTGATGATTTTCTTGTGTATCTCATAGATGACACTCCCAGTTCTATTTCAGAGGCATGTGCATCTGAAGATGCTGACTACTGGAAGGAAGCAGTTCGTAGCGAGATGGATTCCATCTTAGCGAATGAAACTTGGGAGATAACTGATCGTCCTTATAGGTGCAAACCTATAGGATGTAAATGGGTATTCAAGAAGAAGCTTAGGCCTGATGGTACTATTGAAAAGTACAAGGCTCGGCTCGTGGCTAAGGGTTATACCCAAAAGGAAGGTGAAGACTTCTTTGATACTTACTCACATGTGGCTCGACTGACCACTATTCGAGTTCTACTTTCACTAGCGGCCTCGCATGGTCTTCTCGTTCATCAAATGGATGTTAAGACTGCTTTCCTAAATGAAGAGTTGGACGAGGAAATTTATATGGAACAACCAGATGGGTTTGTACTAGATGGTCAGGAAGGAAAAATGTGCAAGTTGCTGAAGTCTTTGTATGGACTCAAGCAAGCACCCAAACAGTGGCATGAGAAATTTGAAAGAACTTTAACAGCTGCAGGCTTTGTTGTAAACGAAGCTGACAAATGTGTGTACTATCGCCATGGTGGGGGCGAGGGAGTTATCCTTTGCTTGTATATTGATGACATACTGATTTTCGGAACAAATCTGAATGTTATTAAGGAGGTCAAAAATTTCCTATCTCATTGTTTTGAGATGAAGGATTTAGGAGTGGCTGATATTCTGAACATCAAGTTGTTGAGAGACGATGATGGTGGGATTACATTGCTTCAATCTCACTATGTGGAAAAGATCTTGAGTCGCTTTGGCTATAGTGACTGCAAGCCCTCTCCAACACCATATGATGCGAGTGTGTTACTTCGAAAGAATCGAAGAATTACTAGAGATCAATTGAAGTATTCTCAGATTATTGGCTCGCTTATGTACTTAGTCAGTACTACAAGACCTGACATCTCTTTTGCTGTTAGCAAACTGAGTCGGTTTGTTTCAAAATCAGGAGATGTGCATTGGAAAGCTCTAGAGAGAGTTTTGCGTTATTTGAAAGGCACTGCAAATTATGGAATTCACTACACCGGGCACCCAAAGGTGCTTGAAAGGTATAGTGACTCAAACTGGATCTCAGATGCTGATGAGATAAAGGCCACGAGCGGATATGTATTCACTCATGGAGGTGGCGCTGTTTCTTGGAAGTCTTGCAAGCAGACCATCTTAACGAGGTCAACAATGGAAGCAGAACTCGCAGCACTAGATACAGCTACGGTCAAAGCAGATTGGCTTCGTCGGCTCTTGAAGGACTTGCTGGTTGTTGAGAAACCTATACCGGGTGTCCTTATGAACTGCGACAATCAAACTGTGATCACGAAAGTGAGCAGCTCAAAGGATAACATGAAGTCATCAAGACACATTCAGAGAAGGTTAAAGTCTGTCAGGAAAATGAGAAACTCCGAAGTTATTGCATTGGATTATATCCAAACGTCTAAGAATCCGGCAGATCCTTTTACTAAGGGTCTATCACATAATGTGATAGATAATGCATCGAGGGAGATGGGTATGAGACCCACAATATGAGTTGTTCACAGTGGTAACTGTGACGCCCTCGATGCGGCTATATCTCCTACGTGTCGAAGCACGACTTAGAGGCATAACCGCATTGAAAGCAATGTCGCAAGTGAGGTAATCTTCGCACAACCCATGTAATACATAAGGGAAAGAGATACATAGTTGGCTTACAATCGCCACTTCACACAATTACATGAATAAAGCATTACATCAACCAGATACAATCAGGGTCCGACTACGGAACCAAAATAAAAGAATAACCCGAAATGCGACAAGGTCCCCGATCGACCCCAACTGGGCTCCACTACTGATCAACTAGAACGAAACAACACAAAGGACAAGATCTTCATCGAGCTCCTCCTAGAGCTTGGTTGCGTCATCTGCACGGACTCATCGGCACCTGCAAGCTAGTTTTGGAAGTATCTGTGAGCCACGGGGACTCAGCAATCTCGCACCCTTGCGATCAAGACTATTTAAGCTTATGGGTAAGGTAAAGGTATGAGGTGGAGCTGCAGCAAGAGACTAGCATATATGGTGGCTAACATACGCAAATGAGAGAGAGAAGAGAAGGCAAAGCACGGTCGATAAAAGTATGATCAAGAAGTGATCCTAGAACAACCTACGTCAAGCATAACTCCAACACCGTGTTCACTTCCCGGACTCCGCCGAGAAGAGACCATCACGGTAACACACGCGATTGATGCATTTTAATTAAGGTCAACTTCAGGTTTTCTACAACCAGAAGTTAACAAATTCCCATCTGCCCATAACCGCGGGCACGGCTTTCGAAAGATCATATCCTTGCAGGGGTGTCCCAACTTAGCCCATCACAAGCTCTCACGGTCAACGAAGGATATTCCTTCTAGCGGGAAGACCCGATCAGGCTCGGAATCCCGGTTACAAGACGTTTCGACAGGTAAAACAAGACCAGCAAGACTGCCCGATGCCCCGACATCCTGATAGGAGCTGCACATATCTCATTCTCAGGGCAACACCGAATGAGCGCTCCGTACAACTAAAACCAGCCCTCAAGTTTCCCCGAGGTGGCGCTGCAAAGGACTCTAGTTCGGACCAACACTTAGACAAGCACTGGCCCGGGGGGGTTAAAATAAAGATGACCCTCAGGATGCGCGACTCCCAAGGGAAAAAGGCTAGGTGGCGAATGGTAAAACCAAGGTTGGGCCTTGCTGGAGGAGTTTTATTCAAGACGAATTGTCAAGGGGTTCCCATTATAACCCAACCGTGTAAGGAACGCAAAATCCGGGAACATAACACCGATATGATGGAAACTAGGACGACAAGAGTGGAACAAAACACCAGGCATAAGGCCGAGCCTTCCACCCTTTACCAAGTATATAGATGCATTAATTAAATAAGAGATATTGTGATATCCCAACAAGTAAACATATTCCAACAAGGAACAACATCTCCATGTTCCAACAAGGAACAAACTTGAATCTTCACCTGCAACTAACAACGCTATAAGAGGGGCTGAGCAAAGCGGTAACATATCCAAACAACGGTTTGCTAGGACAAGGTGGGTTAGAGGCTTGGTTCAACAATATGGGTGGCATGATAAGCAAGTGGTAGGTATCACAGCATAGGCATAGCAAAAGAGCGAGGAACTAAGCAAGCAAAGATAGAAGTGATTTCGAGGGTATGGTCATCTTTCCTGAAATCCCGCAAGGAAGAAGAACGAGTCCATAAAGAAGATAAACGGACATAGAGGAATGAATCCTCACAACACGACGTTACCGGATACAACTCGAAGAAGCATCACCGGAAAGAAGCAAACAACATCGTAAACAAACATCACATAAACATGGAATGATGCACAACGAAGTATGATGCATGTCCGGTTTAAATATGCATGGCATGGCAAAGTGCACAAACAACACTACAAGTTAAGTGGAGCTCAATATGCAACGGGTTGCATATTGACGGAACACCACATCAATTATTTAGTTCTCTCTCATTTATGTACCCCAACAATATCAAATGTTCTTAACATGGCAAGGGTGAAGCAAAGTAAACTACCTATCTAGTCAAGTTTAAATGAGGCCGAAAGCAACGAACAACAAATTCCGGTAAATCCCCATATGCATATTTTAGATTTGGTGCTGTTCTGCCCCAAACACAAGTTTAGAGTTGTTAAACATACAAAGTGATGCCACCATGTTAAACTAGGCATTTTTCTACCCCATTTACATATAAAGATTATTTAATTCGGAGCTACGGTTATTTAGTTATGAATTAAATCATTTTAACATGGCAATAGGCAAATATAAGCAAACATCATTTTAAACATTTTAAACATAGATGAAAGTTGCAAATTATTAAACTAGATGAAAATCTAAGCAAGTTTCATATATAAAACATTTTGATATGATGCACGGTTCATGAGTGATTATATGCATGAAGTGCAAGGGTTTTTCTGCAATTCTGCAATCTCTGGGATAAAAGAAAAAAACACAACAGGAAAAAAACACGAATGGGCCGAAACTGGTTGGCCCATCAGTGCACAGGAGGGGCTGGGGGTTCTCACAGCGGGTCTTGGGCCGGACGGTGGTGAGGTAGGCCGGATCTGGGCTTGGAGGCTGCTGGGCCGCAGCTGGAGAGAAGGCCGGCCCAGGCGAGTAGCGAGGCCGCTCGGTCAAAACGGAGGGAGTCAACGAGGCTCCGCTAGCTCATCTTCAGCGCAGAGGAACCAGGGGCGCGGCGGCTGGGAGTCGAACTCCGGCGAGCGGGGCATAGGGGCGGCGAGGTGAGGGACTTGGCGACGGCGGCGGACTACAGGTGCGGCGGCCTGGAGCGGCAGCGAACCAGTCGTCGCAGCGGGCGTTGGAGCGGCTCGGCTCGATGCAGAGGAGGCGCGGGGTGAGCAGGATGGAGAGGATGCAGCAGCAGGACTCGAGGAGCTCGGCGAGAATCGAGCACGGAGGAGGCCAGGAGGCGTGGGGACGGCGGATCCATGCAGCGAGGCGGTAACCCGGCGAGATCCAAGGCGAGGCAAGGGTCGGTGGCCATGGTGTTTTCCTGATGCGATGAAACTTGGCAGGCGGCCTACCTACACTATAATAAGACCGCACGCCAACTTTCATCCCATTCCGAGAACATTTTCCGGCCACTTATACAATACTATTACGGACATGCCGCGGACGCGTGCAAGTGTGGTTGGACTCAGAACGGACAACGGAAGGAACGGGGAGACCCGGACGGATACAAGTTTTGAAAACATGATGATGCAATGCACATGATGACATGGCAAGATGCAACACGCAAGCAAATGACATGGCAACAACAGCGAATAACAGGAAGACACATGGCACATCGATCTCGGGGCGTTACAGTAACCTATTCTTTGTGATCGGAGATCCCGTGAATTAGATGTGGAAGACAAGCTGTTGGTCAACTGAGAGGAGAGTATCCTTACTATCAACAATACCACTCCATGAAGATGCAATACTCTCCTAATCTGCATGGCAGGTTGATGTATATCTTAATGTGTTATAAGTGGCTCATTGAAGCAGAGATGTCGTCTTGCAGAACATCTTTTGAAGAACACACCTATATGAGTCTGATTGTTAAACGTCGCAATCTATGAGAGTAGGGTTCTCTCTAGTAAACTCACGAAAGGTCTCGGAGTATGATGCATAAGCTCCATCCGCGGGGAAGACCCATGGTAGCCACGTATCAGTCAAGGCTTTATGTGAAGCTAGATTCATAGAAAACTTGCAGTTCAAGGCCCAGTCCACTGTTCAAGTTGCTTACTAGTGTAGCATAGAGTTCTAGGTGGAAGTTCAACTTAACAGTCTCCACTGCAGTACCGGTATATAAAACAGTGTTTTGAAACCAAAGGCAAATTTTGTGTACCTCTGGGATCTGGTGGGGGATTGCTGAAATTTTGTCTATTTTGGGCCTAGCCCAATAGCAGTTTCAGAAATTCCTAATAAATCCTAGAGGCCCACGCAGCCCATTCGTGCAAGGCAAGAGGTGGAACAAAAGTTTAGTCCCACATTGCTAGTTTAGAGGGAGTTGGACCGTTTTATAAGGGAGGTTCTTTCCCCACATGTATGAGCATGAGAACAAGAGGGACATCCACGCACGCTCCTCCTCAGCCGCCCGCATCGCCATGCCATGCCTCGTCATGACGCGACGCGACGCGCCGCGCCACGGGTTGCGGGAATGAGCCGAGCCAACGTCTAAATTTTGCCACGCACGACGGGTATACGAAAGGTCACGTGGGAGTTGAAACATTTTCTGTAGTGGACACTGAATTCAAAAGGCGCGCCTCTTCGGCCACTGCCTGTTCGCTTCGTCTCCCTTCGTTGCTTCACCTCCCACCACAGCCTCTTCGCGTCCTTATCCTCTGCCTATATAAGAGAGGTCGCTCCTCTCTAGAGAGACACAACAGAAGCTCCTCTTCCTCTCGCCACAAAGTTCCGATCACTGCGTTGCTGCTACGTTCTTCCCCATCCCGTCTTGCAGTGTGCACCGCAGGTCAGGACAGTAGGCCTCCGGAACCGCACCTTTTGAGTCCTGTACGGAAAAAGGGTGATAAGGTTTTTGGGGAGCGCTCCGCGCGACTACTGGCTTCTTCATCACGGACTCCGACGACTTCTTCCCCGACCTCCTCGACGACATGGCAGGCGAGGACACCGACCCCAAGTCCAGCTCTTCTGCTGCTGCTGCTGTCCCATACGTGTTCTTCTCCTTTCTGTTAGAGGTCCTGCTGCAGTTTCTTCTTCTATTATTTTCGCTACATATGTTAGACTCTATTCATATATGCAACTTGCTATACTGGTTGCTCTAGATATGTTCAGTTATAGTTCATATATGAAGATGATGTTTACCTTCTCTTTGTCAAATCGCATGGCTTGTTTTGTCACTGTTATATTAGTCATGCTTTATCTAATATTTCTGCTAATAAAACCATTTGGTAAATTGCTCATATTTCCAACATCTTGTCATCCTTCGCTCTTGACCTAGCAGACCTGCTGCTGGACCTTTGATAACGATCATCCTCATCTGGAGTAGCATTATCATTCCTTCCACCTTTACCAACTCCACTGCTTGACCTCGGGAATTGAGCTTCTGCATCTAAATCAACATCACTATTTGTTGCTAGCCATCTATCATCAGGGTCATCACAATGATCACTGTGCTTTCCATATTTGCCTCTTCTACTACCTTTCTCACCATAAGAGTCATCTTCAACATAATGTCTCGAGCTACTTTTGGCAATGTGTGCTTTCCCTGATGATTTTTCCGCAGCGGAGTAGCCCCTTTCAAGATAGGGAACATCCGAGGATTGCCTCCGGCTCCTTTTGTGATTATTGTACCTATTGGTGGACTTGCTGCCTGAAAGACTTCTTCTCGTGCCAGCATCAGCAAATTCTGAAGGCCAATCAGAACATCCAGACTCCAGACTTTCATGCTGTTCAGATCTGTGCTTCCTGAACTTGATTTTACCATTGTATCCACGTGCTACATCGCCATGGCCATCTCTATGTTTCTCTTCATGCTTATGTGCTTGGGACACTCTTTCATTTTCCATGGGTGAACAGTATCTGCCAATATCATCTTCAATCTCTTGACCTCGTTGCTCATTTGTTGCAGATGGTTCTCTTCTATGTCGAGTATGCCCATATTTCATGATATGGTTGCTCTGCTCTTGCTTCGAATGTGAAAAAACTCTTGATGAGTGTCGTTTATGTGCATCTCCATCCCCATGTCTACTTGAAATATACCTACAGAATCCTCTCATTTTAGACTTTAGTATAATAAAAACTGTACAGATTAAATGACTAAAATAATTGAACATGTACCTGTCATCAGAACTTCTCAGTCTCTTCCTATCTGAACTGTGTAACCGTTCAAAATATGGGGTATCACTCGCCTTGTCAAAAACAGCATCATATGAGGGACCAAACAGAGCAACCATCTTCCGAGTCCAGTATTTAGGTGGAGGATTGTCCCAATCAGCCCACTCATAATCTCCACCAGGGTTACGAAAGCAATGAATGAAATTACAAGCAACTCCATGTGAACATGTCTGTTAAACAAGAGAGATGAAACAGAACACATAGATGGTATTAATCATTTAGTCATTTTCAAACTAAAATAGTGCTCACAAATATGAATGGTGTTAATATGCTTCATACATGTCAAATAAAACAAAGAATTCAGGTGACAGAGTGTAAACTTAAGATACCTTGAATCTTGACCTCATGTACTCACCACAGATCGCTGACTTCCATTTCGTCAAAGCAACAAACTCACATGTTATCTGAAGAGCAGGAAAAAAATTCAAGGTAAGCTTATGCAAGAGTAACATATGGAATAAAATTAAGTAATCACGTGCTTCCCAGCAAAATATCGACCATTCATGCTGTTGTAGGCAAGAAGAACTGAATCCAAGGCTTTATAATGCACATAGACATTTCCTCGAAGATGGAATGATCCATTTCTACATACCTGAAATAATATCTAGAATTATTTCTATGGAAAAAATGTTATGCAGAAGCCAAATTTCAGCATAACAGATAACATGAGAAGACTAGAAAAATAATGAGAATCTTGAATTAGTTAATTGTTCAGCTGTAGATTAAATGCTTAGGCCAGGTCGCATAACCTGAGAAAACTTGTTCTGCATCCCAGGGCCAACTCTGACCAGGATTTAGAAATTCACCATGTCATCTAGTTTAAATTTAGAATTCAAATTTAAATACAGATTTCTGCTTCTTAGTGTTGCGCGCAATGGAACCACTGATGAATGGTGATAACATTTTTGGTAACCATTTCAGATAAATATGTGTACTAATTCAAGCTAACAAACCACCCAGTTGTTTTTCAATTAACAAAAATCCAGCACAGACCTAGGTCCGAGGTTCCTTTTCCTTTTTGTATTTAGTTTTTACAATATTGGTGCGTAGTCCATGAGACCATTAGGTGGGTGTCATATTGAACTGGAGGAGAGGTTAAAATGCCTACGCAAGTCCGCATTTGAAAAGTCCCTAGGGTATAGCATGTGCAACAAAGTGAAGTCGCTATGAACAACTACAGTTAACAAGCTAGCTACCTACGGAACAACACAATACCTTGAGTAAATTACAGCAAGATTAAAAAGACTTCCCCCAAGTCTTTGTTGGGGAACGTAGTAATTTCAAAAATTTCCTACGCACACGCAAGATCATGGTGATGCATAGCAACGAGGGGAGAGTGTGATCTACGTACCCTTGTAGACCGACAGTGGAAGCGTTAGCACAACGCGGTTGATGTAGTCGTACGTCTTCACGGCCCGACCGATCAAGCACCGAAACTACGGCACCTCCGAGTTTTAGCACACGTTCAGCTCGATGACGATCCCCGGACTCCGATCCAGCAAAGCACCGGGGAAGAGTTCCGTCAGCACGACGGCGTGGTGACGATCTTGATGTTCTATCGTCGCAGGGCTTCGCCTAAGCACCACTACAATATTATCGAGGATTATGGTGGAAGGGGGCACCGCACATGGCTAAGAAAACGATCACGTGGATCAACTTGTGTGTCTAGGGGTGCCCCCTGCCCCCGTATATAAAGGAGCAAGGGGAGGAGGCCGGCCGGCCCCTATAGGCGCGCCAGGAGGAGTCCTCCTCCTAGTAGGAGTAGGACTCCTACTAGGAGGGGGAAAGAAGTGGGGAGGGAGAAGGAAAGGGGGGCGCCGCCCCCCCTCTCCTAGTCCAATTCAGACCAAGGGGGGAGGAGGCACGCGGCCCACCCCGGCGCCCTTCTCTCTCTCCACTAAGGCCCATATGGCCCATTACTACTCCCGGTAGGGTTCCGGTAACCCTCCGGCTCTCCGGTTTTCTCTGAAATCACCCGAAACACTTTCGGTGTCCGAATATAGCCGTCCAATATATCAATCTTTATGTCTCGACCATTTCGAGACTCCTCGTTATGTCCGTGATCACATCCGGGACTCCGAACTAACTTCGGTACATCAAAACTCATAAACTCATAATATAACTGTCATCGAAACCTTAAGCGTGCGGACCCTACGGGTTCGAGAACAATGTAGACATGACCGAGACATGTCTCTGGTCAATAACCAATAGCGGAACCTGGGTGCTCATATTGGCTCCCACATATTCTACGAAGATCTTTATCGGTCAGACCGCATAACAACATACGTTGTTCCCTTTGTCATCGGTATGTTACTTGCCCGAGATTCGATCGTCGGTATCTCAATACCTAGTTCAATCTCGTTACCGGCAAGTCTCTTTACTCGTTTCATAATACATCATCTCGCAACCAACTCATTAGTTGCAATGCCTGCAAGGCTTATGTGATGTGCATTACCGAGAGGGCCCAGAGATACCTCTCCGACAATCGGAGTGACAAATCCTAATCTCGAAATACGCCAACCCAACATTTACCTTTGGAGACACCTGTAGAGCTCCTTTATAATCACCCAGTTACGTTGTGACGTTTGGTAGCACACAAAGTGTTCCTCCGGCAAACGGGAGTTGCATAATCTCATAGTCATAGGAACATGTATAAGTCATGAAGAAAGCAATAGCAACATACTAAACGATCGGGTGCTAAGCTAATGGAATGGGTCATGTCAATCACATCATTCTTCTAATAATGTGATCCCGTTGATCAGATGACAACACATGTCTATGGTTAGGAAACATAACCATCTTTGATTAACGAGCTAGTCAAGTAGAGGCATACTAGTGACGTTTAGTTTGTCTATGTATTCACACAAGTATTATGTTTTCGGATAATACAATTCTAGCATGAATAATAAACATTTATCATGATATAAGGAAATAAAATAATAACATTATTATTGCCTCTAGGGCATATTTCCTTCAGTCTCCCACTTGCACTAGAGTCAATAATCTAGATTACACTGTAATGATTCTAACACCCATGGAGCTTTGGTGCTGATCATGTTTTGCTCGTGGAAGAGGCTTAGTCAACGGGTCTGCTACATTCAGATCCGTATGTATCTTGCAAATCTCTATGTCTCCCACCTGGACTAGATCCCGGATGGAATTGAAGCGTCTCTTGATGTGCTTGGTTCTCTTGTGAAATCTGGATTCCTTTGCCAAGGCAATTGCACCAGTATTGTCACAAAAGATTTTCCTTGGACCCGATGCACTAGGTATGACACCTAGATCGGATATGAACTCCTTCATCCAGACTCCTTCGTTTGCTGCTTCCGAAGCAGCTATGTACTCTGCTTCACATGTAGATCCCGCCACAATGCTTTGTTTAGAACTGCACCAACTGACAGCTCCACCGTTTAATGTAAACACGTATCCGGTTTGCGATTTAGAATCGTCCGGATCAGTGTCAAAGCTTGCATCAACGTAACCATTTACGATGAGCTCTTTGTCACCTTCATATATGAGAAACATATCCTTAGTCCTTTTCAGGTATTTCAGGATGTTCTTGACCACTGTCCAGTGATCCACTCCTGGATTACTTTGGTACCTCCCTGCTAGACTTATAGCAAGACACACATCAGGTCTGGTATACAGCATTGCATACATGATAGAGCCTATGGCTGAAGCATAGGGAACATCTTTCATTTTCTCTCTATCTTCTGCATTGGTCGGGGATTGAGTCTTACTCAATTTCACACCTTGTAACATAGGCAAGAATCCTTTCTTTGCTTGATCCATTTTGAACTTCTTCAAAACTTTGTCAAGGTATGTGCTTTGTGAAAGTCCAATTAAGCGTCTTGATCTATCTCTATAGATCTTAATGCCCAATATGTAAGCAGCTTCACCAAGGTCTTTCATTGAAAAACTCTTATTCAAGTATCCCTTTATGCTATCCAGAAATTCTATATCATTTCCGATTAGCAATATGCCATCTACATATAATATCAGAAATGCTACAGAGCTCCCACTCACTTTCTTGTAAATACAGGCTTCTCCAAAAGTCTGTACAAAACCAAATGCTTTGATCACACTATCAAAGCGTTTATTCCAACTCCGAGAGGCTTGCACCAGTCCATAAATGGATCGCTGGAGCTTGCACACTTTGTTAGCTCCCTTTGGATCGACAAAACCTTCCGGTTGCATCATATACAACTCTTCTTGCAGAAATCCATTCAGGAATGCAGTTTTGACATCCATCTGCCAAATTTCATAATCATAAAATGCGGCAATTGCTAACATGATTCGGACAGACTTAAGCATCGCTACGGGTGAGAAGGTCTCATCGTAGTCAATCCCTTGAACTTGTCGAAAACCTTTTGCGACAAGTCGAGCTTTGTAGACAGTAACATTACCGTCAGCGTCAGTCTTCTTCTTAAAGATCCATTTATTCTCAATTGCTTGCCGATCATTGGGCAAGTCAACCAAAGTCCATACTTTGTTCTCATACATGGATCCCATCTCAGATTTCATGGCTTCAAGCCATTTTGCGGAATCTGGGCTCATCATCGCTTCTCCATAGTTCGTAGGTTCATCATGATCTAGTAGCATGACTTACAGAACAGGATTACCGTACCATTCTGGTGCGGATCTTACTCTGGTTGATCTATGAGGTTCAGTAGTATCTTGTTCTGAAGCTTCATGGTCATCATCATTAGCTTCCTCACTTATTGGTGTAGGTGTCACAGAAACTGGTTTCTGTGATGTACTACTTTCCAATAAGGGAGCAGGTACAGTTACCTCATCAAGTTCTACTTTCCTCCCACTCACTTCTTTCGAGAGAAACTCCTTCTCTAGAAAGTTTCCGAATTTAGCAACAAAGGTTTTTCCTTCGGATCTGTGATAGAAGGTGTATCCAATAGTTTCCTTTGGATATACTATGAAGACACATTTCTCCGATTCGGGTTCGAGCTTATCAGGTTGAAGCTTTTTCACATAAGCATCGCAACCCCAAACTTTTAGAAATGACAACTTTGGTTTCTTGCCAAACCACAGTTCATAAGGCGTCGTCTCAACGGATTTTGATGGTGCCCTATTTAACGTGAATGCGGTCGTCTCTAGAGCATAACCCCAAAAATGATAGCGGTAAATCAGTAAGAGACATCATAGATCGCACCATATCTAGTAAAGTACGATTATGACGTTCGGACACACCATTACGCTGTGGTGTTCCGGGTGGCATGAGTTGCGAAACTATTCCGCATTGTTTCAAATGTACACCAAACTCGTAACTCAAATATTCTCCTCCATGATCAGATCGTAGGAATTTTATTTTCTTGTTACGATGATTTTCAACTTCACTCTGAAATTCTTTGAACTTTTCAAATGTTTCAGACTTATGTTTCATTAAGTAGATATACCCATATCTGCTTAAGTCATCTGTGAAGGTGAGAAAATAACGATATCCGCCACGAGCCTCAACATTCATCGGACCACATACATCTGTATGTATGATTTACAACAAATCTGTTGCTCTCTCCATAGTACCGGAGAACGGTGTTTTTGTCATCTTACCCATAAGGCATGGTTCGCAAGTACCAAGTGATTCATAATCAAGTGGTTCCGAAAGCCCATCAGTATGGAGTTTCTTCATGCGCTTTACACCGATATGACCCAAACGGCAGTGCCACAAATAAGTTGCACTATCATTATCAACTCTGCATCTTTTGGCTTCAACATTATGAATATGTGTGTCACTACTATCGAGATTCAATAAGAATAGACCACTCTTTAAGGGTGCATGACCATAAAAGATATTACTCATATAAATAGAACAACCATTATTCTCTGATTTAAATGAATAACTATTTCGCATCAAACAAGATCCAGATATAATGTTCATGCTTAATGCTGGCACCAAATAACAATTATTTAGGTCTAATACTAATCCCGAAGGTAGATGTAGAGGTAGCGTGCCGACCGCGATCACATCGACTTTGGAACCATTTCCCACGTGCATCGTCACCTCGTCCTTAGCCAATCTTCGCTTAATCTGTAGTCCCTGTTTCGAGTTGCAAATATTAGCAACAGAACCAGTATCAAATACCCAGGTGCTACTGCGAGCATTAGTAAGGTACACATCAATAACATGTATATCACATATACCTTTGTTCACCTTGCCATCCTTCTTATCCGCCAAATACTTGGGGCAGTTACGCTTCTAGTGACCAGTCTGCTTGCAGTAGAAGCACTCAGTTTCAGGCTTAGGTCCAGGTTTGGGTTTCTTCTCTTGAGTAGAAACTTGCTTGATGTTCTTTTTGAAGTTCCCCTTCTTCTTTCCTTTGCCCTTTTTCTTGAAACTAGTGGTCTTGTTGACCATCAACACTTGATGCTCCTTCTTGATTTCTACCTCCGCAGCTTTCAGCATTGCGAAGAGCTCGGGAATAGTCTTATTCATCCCTTGCATATTATAGTTCATCACGAAGCTCTTGTAGCTTGGTGGCAGTGATTGGAGAATTCTGTCAATGACGCAATCATCTGGAAGATTAACTCCCAATTGAATCAAGTGATTATTATACCCAGACATTTTGAGTATATGCTCACTGACAAAACTGTTCTCCTCCATCTTGCAGCTATAGAACTTATTGGAGACTTCATATCTCTCAATCCGGGCATTTGCTTGAAATATTAACTTCAACTCCTGGAACATATCATATGCTCCATGACGTTCAAAACGTCGTTGAAGTCCCGATTCTAAGCCGTAAAGCATGGCACACTGAACTATCGAGTAGTCATCAGCTTTGCTTTGCCAGACGTTCATAACATCTGGTGTTGCTCCAGCAGCAGGCCTGGCACCCAGCGGTGCTTCCAGGACGTAATTCTTCTATGCAGCAATGAGGATAATCCTCAAGTTACGGACCCAGTCCGTGTAATTGCTACCATCATCTTTCAACTTTGCTTTCTCAAGGAACGCATTAAAATTCAACGGAACAATAGCACGGGCCATCTATCTACAATCAAACATAAATAAGCAAGATACTATCAGGTACTAAGTTCATGATAAATTTAGGTTCAATTAATCATATTATTAAAGAACTCCCACTTAGATAGACATCCCTCTAATCCTCTAAGTGATTACGTGATCCAAATCAACTAAACCATGTCCGATCATCACGTGAGATGGAGTAGTTTCATTGGTGAACATCACTATGTTGATCATATCTACTATATGATTCACGCTCGACCTTTCGGTCTCCGTGTTCCGAGGCCATATCTGTATATGCTTGGCTCGTCAAGTATAACCTGAGTATTCCGCGTGTGCAACTGTTTTGCACATGTTGTATTTGAACGTAGAGCCTATCACACCCGATCATCACGTGGTGTCTCAGCACGAAGAACTTTCGCAACGGTGCATACTCAGGGAGAACACTTCTTGATAATTAGTGAGAGATCATCTTATAATGCTACTGTCAATCAAAGCAAGATAAGATGCATAAAAGATAAACATCACATGCAATCAATATAAGTGATATGATATGGTCATCATCTTCTTGTACTTGTGATCTCCATCTCCGAAGTACCGTCATGATCACCCGGCGCGACACCTTGATCATCATCGTAGCATCGTTGTCGTCTCGCCAATCTTATGCTTCCACGACTATCGCTACCATTTAGTGATAAATTAAAGCATTACAGCGCAGTTGCATTGCATACAATAAAGCGACAACCATATGGCTCCTGCTAGTTGCCGATAACTTGGTTACAAAACATGATCATCTCATACAATAAATTTAGCATCATGTCTTGACCATATCACATCACAACATGCCCTGCAAAAACAAGTTAGACGTCCTCTACTTTGTTGTTGCAAGTTTTACGTGGCTGCTACGGGCTTAAGCAAGAACCAATCTTACCTACGCATCAAAACCACAATGATAGTTTGTCAAGTTGGTGCTGTTTTAACCTTCGCAAGGACCGGGCGTAGCCACACTCGATTCAACTAAAGTTGGAGAAACTGACACCCGCTAGCCACCTTTGTGCAAAGCACGTCGGGAGAACCGGTCTCGCGTAAGCGTACGAGTAATGTCGGTCCGGGCCGCTTTGTCCAACAATACCGCCGAACCAAAGTATGACATGCTGGTAAGCAGTATGACTTATATCGCCCACAACTCACTTGTGTTCTACTCGTGCATATAACATCAACACATAAAACCTAGGCTTGGATGCCACTGTTGGGGAACGTAGTAATTTCAAAAATTTCCTATGCACACGCAAGATCATGGTGATGCATAGCAACGAGGGGAGAGTGTGATCTACGTACCCTTGTAGACTGAAACCGGAAGCGTCAGCACAACGTGGTTGATGTAGTCGTACGTCTTCATGGCCCGACCGATCAAGCACCGAAACTACGACACCTCCGAGTTTTAGCACACGTTCAGCTCGATGACGATCCCCGGACTCCGATCCAGCAAAGCGTCGGGGAAGAGTTCCGTCAGCACGACGGCATGGTGACGATCTTGATGTTCTATCATCGCAGGGCTTCGCCTAAGCACCGCTACAATATTATCGAGGATTATGGTGGAAGGGGGCACCGCACACGGCTAAGAAAATGATCACGTGGATCAACTTGTGTGTCTAGGGGTGCCCCCTGCCCCCGTATATAAAGGAGCAAGGGGAGGAGGCCGGCCGGCCCCTATAGGCGCGCCAGGAGGAGTCCTCCTCCTAGTAGGAGTCCTAGTAGGAGTAGGACTCCTACTAGGAGGGGGAAAGAAGTGGGGAGGGAGAAGGAAAGGGGGGCGCCGCCCCCCCCCCTCCTCCTAGTCCAATTCGGACCAAGGGGGAGGAGGCGCGCGGCCCACCCTGGCGCCCTTCTCTCTCTCCACTAAGGCCCATATGGCCCATTACTACTCCCGGTAGGGTTCCGGTAACCCTCCGGCTCTCCGGTTTTCTCCGAAATCACCCGGAACACTTCCAGTGTCCGAATATAGCCGTCCAATATATCAATCTTTATGTCTCGACCATTTCGAGACTCCTCGTTATGTCCGTGATCACATCCGAGACTCCGAACTAACTTCGGTACATCAAAACTCATAAACTCGTAATATAACTGTCATCGAAACCTTAAGCGTGCGGACCCTACGGGTTCGAGAACAATGTAGACATGATCGAGACATGTCTCCGGTCAATAACCAATAGCGGAACCTGGATGCTCATATTGTCTCCCACATATTCTACGAAGATCTTTATCGGTCAGACCGCATAACAACATACGTTGTTCCCTTTGTCATCGGTATGTTACTTGCCCGAGATTCGATTGTCGGTATCTCAATACCTAGTTCAATCTCGTTACCGGCAAGTCTCTTTACTTGTTTCGTAATACATCATCTCGCAACCAACTCATTAGTTGCAATGCTTGCAAGGCTTATGTGATGTGCATTACCGAGAGGGCCCAGAGATACCTCTCCGACAATCGGAGTGACAAATCCTAATCTCGAAATACGCCAACCCAACATTTCCCTTTGGAGACACCTGTAGAGCTCCTTTATAATCACCCGGTTACGTTGTGACGTTTGGTAGCACACAAAGTGTTCCTCCGGCAAACGGGAGTTGCATAATCTCATAGTCATAGGAACATGTATAAGTCATGAAGAAAGCAATAGCAACATACTAAACGATCGGGTGCTAAGCTAATGGAATGGGTCATGTCAATCACATCATTCTTCTAATAATGTGATCCCGTTGATCAGATGACAACACATGTCTATGGTTAGGAAACATAACCATCTTTGATTAACGAGCTAGTCAAGTAGAGGCATACTAGTGATGTTTAGTTTGTCTACGTATTCACACAAGTATTATGTTTCCGGATAATACAATTCTAGCATGAATAATAAACATTTATCATGATATAAGGAAATAAAATAATAACATTATTATTGCCTCTAGGGCATATTTCCTTCAGTCTTCCCAACGGTTCTACTTGGCACAAACACTAATTAAACACAAAAAACACAACCAAAACAGAGGCTAGATAAACTATTTATTACTAAACAGGAGCAAAAAGCAAGGAATAAAAATAAATTTGGGTTGCCTCCCAACAAGCGATATCGTTTAACGCCCCTAGCTAGGCATAATATTTCAATGATGCTCACATGAAAGACAGGAATTGAAGCACAAAGAGAGAATCATAGAACATGTGACAAACACATCTAAGTCTAACATACTTCCTATGCATAGGCATCTTATAGGCAAACAAATTATCAAGGAAAGCAAAAACTAGCATATGCAAGAAAGCGGAAAGAAACAATAGCAATCTCAACCTAATGAGAGGTAATCTAGTAACATGAAAATTTCTACAACCATATTTTCCTCTCTCATAATAATTACATGTAGGATCATAAGCAAATTCAACAATATAGATATCACAAAACATAATCTTAACAAGATCCACATGTATGCAAAGTTGACACTCTTCCAAAATAGTGGGATTAGCATTAACTAAAGTCATGACCTCTGCAAACCCACTTTTATCAAAAACTTCATAAGATTGAACATTCTCCAAATATGTGGTATCTAAAGTTGACACTCTTCCAAACCCACTTTCAATAATATTGCAAACACTATTATCAATCTCATATTCATCATGGGGCTTAAATAAATTTTCAAGATCAAAAGAAGAATCACCCCAATCGTGATCATTGCAAAAAATAGTAGTCATAGCAAAACTAGCATCCCCAAGCTTAGGGTTTTGCATATCATTAACACAATTGACATTAAGAGAATTTATAATAACAACATTACAATCATCCTTTTCATCGAAGGAACTATTAAATATGGGTGCAATAGCAACGATCTCATGTTTAACATAAGGAGCTATAGCAAATTCATCTTCATAAATATTGGCATCATGGCCACAAGAATAGCAAGCATCATGTTCATCAAGGGATATTTCAATCAAATCATCGGAATCATAATTATCTATAGATTCATGCATACCATTATTTTCTTCCGAAGTAACGGTCATTCTTTCAATAAATTCTTTGGCATAGACATTATGAGCATAGTTTTCATAGCAATATTTAAGTATGTCAAAATTTTCAGATTCGTAGAGAGTAATATCATATTTTTCAATCAAAGAAGCAACTTCATAAGCACCCTTAAAAGCAACAAATTCTTCAATTCGTTCGATATCGTAGTAACTATAAAAACCCTTTGCATAAGAAGATAAGATTTCAATATCATTAAACTCACATAGGCAGGGGAGGTGTTTTTTAGGGTTCTTAGAGCAACAAGTAAAATCACAAATTTCACAAAGATTCCAAGCATAACACAGCAATCTGTTTATTTGATTCCATAAGAGTCTCCCTTTTTCAGACAAATGGTGACGCAAAAAATGAGCATGCTCATCTAATGATTTCCCATCAACTAGGCTAGTTGGGGTATCAGCACGAGCGCATAAGGATCAAAAATGATCTAAGTAGAACACTTTAAGTGGATCCATATCAATAGATTTTTAGCAAGCAAAGATGCAAGCAAATAGAAGGCACATGGAACCACAAACAAGGATACATACGGGAAGAAGGTAAACAAAAGAAGAGGTAAATAGGGAAAGAGAAGGAGGACAGAGAGAGAGGGCGAATAAAACGGCAAGGGTGAATTGGGGGAGAGGAAAACGAGAGGCAAATGGCAAATAATGTAATGCGGGAGGTAAGGGTTTGTGATGGGTACTTGGTATGTTGACTTTTGCGTAGACCTCCCCGGCAACTGCGCCAGAAATGGCTCATTGTCGGGAGTCAAATCTTGACTTGCGCGAACCTCCCCGGCAACGGCGCCAGAAATCCTTCTTGCTTCCTCTTGAGCACTGCGTTGGTTTTCCCTTGAAAAGGAAAGGGTGATGCAGCAAAGTAGCGTAAGTATTTCCCTTAGTTTTTGAGAACCAATGTATGAATCCAGTAGGAGGCTACACGCGAGTCCCTCGCACCTGCACAAAACAAATAAATCCTCGCAACCAACGCGATAAGGGGTTGTCAATCCCTACACGGTCACTTACGAGAGTGAGATCTGATAGATGTGATAAGATAATATTTTGGTATTTTATGATAAAGATGCAAAGTAAAATAAAAGGCAATGAAAATAACTAAGTATTGAAAAATTAATATGATGAAGATAGACCCGGGGGCCATAGGTTTCACTAGTGGCTTCTCTCAAGAGCATAAGTATTTTACGGTGGGTGAACAAATTACTGTTGAGCAATTGACAGAATTGAGCATAGTTATGAGAATATCTAGGTATGATCATGTATATAGGCATCACGTCCAAGACAAGTAGACCGACTCCTGCCTGCATCTACTACTATTACTCCACACATCGACCGCTATCCAGCATGCATCTAGAGTATTAAGTTCATAAGAACACAGTAACGCCTTAAGCAAGATGACATGATGTAGAGGGATAAATTCATGCAATATGATAAAAACCCATCTTGCTATCCTCGATGGCAACAATACAATATGTGCCTTGTTGCCCCTACTGTCACTGGAAAAGGACACCACAAGATTGAACCCAAAGCTAAGCACTTCTCCCATTGCAAGAAAGATCAATCTACTAGGCCAAACCAAACTGATAATTCGAAGAGACTTGCAAAGATAACCAATCATACATTAAAGAATTCAGAGAAGATTCAAATATTGTTCATAGATAAACTTGATCATAAACCCACAATTCATCGGTCTCAACAAACACACCGCAAAAGAAGATTACATCGAATAGATCTCCACAAGAGAGGGGAAGAACTTTGTATTGAGATCCAAAAGGAGAGAAGAAGCCATCTAGCTAATAACTATGGACCCGAAGGTCTAAGGCAAACTACTCACACTTCATCGGAAGGGCTATGGTGTTGATGTAGAAGCCCTCCATGATCGATGCCCCTCCGGCGGAGCTACGGAACAAGCCCAAGATGGGATCTCATGGATATAGAAAGTTATGGCGGTGGAATTAGGGTTTTGGCTCCGTATCTGATCGTTTGGGGGTACATAGGTATATATAGGAGAAAGAAGTACGTCGGTGGAGCAACAGGGGGCCCACGAGGGTGGAGGGCGCGCCTGGGGGGTAGGCGCGCCCCCTACCTCGTGGCCTCCCTATTGGTTGCTTGACGTAGGGTCCAAGTCTCCTGGATCTTGTTCGTTCCAAAAATCACGTTCCCGAAGGTTTCATTCCGTTTGGACTCCGTTTGATATTCCTTTTCTTCGAAACCCTAAAATAGGCAAAAAAACAGCAATTCTGGGCTGGGCCTCCGGTTAATAGATTAGTTCCAAAAATAATATAAAAGTGGATAATAAAGCCCAATAATGTCCAAAACAGTAGATAATATAGCATGGAGCAATCAAAAATTATAGATACGTTGGAGACGTATCAGGCCACTGCTAGCATGTCATCCCTGACTTGGAATTCTATGCACTTATGATTGAAACTATTAGCAAGCATCCGCAACTACTAACGTTCATTAAGGTAAAATCCAACCATAGCATTAAGATATATTGGTCCCCCTTCAATCCCGTATGCATCAATTTCTATGCTAGGTTGTAGCTTCTATCACTCTTGCCCTCCAATACATAATCCTATCAACATACAACTAACCCTATGGTGTGATCCACGCGCGTGCTCATATGACGGGTGCCAAAGGATAGCAACATAACCACAAGCAAATTAAACCAATCATAGCAATTCACCAATTACCGATAGGACAACGAAAATCTACTCAGACATCATAGGATGGCAACACATCATTGGATAATAATATGAAGCATAAAGCACCATGTTCAAGTAGAGGGTACAACGGGTTGCGGGAGAGTGGACCGCTGTAGATAGATGGGGGAAGGTGATGAAGATGTTGGTGAAGATGACGGAGGTGTTGGTGTAGATCACCGTCACACGATGATGGCCCCGGCGGCATTCCGGCGCCACTGGGAGAGAGGGCGAGAGAGAGCCCCCTTCTTCTTCTTCCTTGACCTTCTCCCTAAATGGAAGAAGGGTTTCCCCTCTGGTCCTTGGCTTCCATGGCATGGGAGGGACGAGAGCCCCTTCAAGACTGGATCTGTCTCTCCGTCTCTCTCTGTTTTCTGCGTTTTAGATTCTGGCCTTTCACCGTTTCTTATATTCCCGGAGATCCGTAACTCCGATTGGGCTGAAATTTTAACACGATTTCTATCCGGATATTGGCTTTCTTGCGGCGAAAGAAGGGCACCAACCGCCTTACGGGGTGGCCACGAGGGTCAGGGGCGCGCCCCCTGCCTCGTGGCCCCCTCGGGCATCGTCTCGCGTTGATTCTTCTTCCCAAAAATCACATATATTCCAAAAAAAATCTTCATAAGTTTTTATCCCATTTGGACTCCATTTGATATGGATTTTCTGCGAAACAAAAAACATGCAACAAACAGGAACTGGCACTAGGCACTGGATCAATATGTTAGTCCCAAAAATAGTATAAAAAGTTGCCAAAAGTATATGAAAGTTGTATAATATTGGCATGGAACAATAAAAAATTATAGATACGACGGAGACGTATCAGCTCCTACATATTCTACGAAGATCTTTATCAGTCAAACCGCATAACAACATACGCCATTCCCTTTATCATCGGTATGTTACTTGCCCGAGATTCGATCGTCGGTATCATCATACCTAGTTCAATCTCGTTACCAGCAAGTCTCTTTACTCGCTCCGTAATGCATCATCCCGTAACTAACTCATTAGTCACATTGCTTGCAAGGCTCATAGTGATGTGCATTACCGAGAGGGCCTAGAGATACCTCTCCGATACACGGAGTGACAAATCCTAATCTCGATCTATGCCAACTCAACAAACACCATCGGAGACACCTGTAGAGCATCTTTATAATCACCCAGTTACGTTGTGACGTTTGATAGCACACTAAGTGTTCCTTCGGTATTCGGGAGTTGCATAATCTCATAGTCATAGGAACATGTATAAGTCATGAAGAAAGCAATAGCAATAAACTAAACGATCATAGTGCTAAGCTAACGGATGGGTCTTGTCCATCACATCATTCTCTAATGATGTCATCCAGTTCATCAAATGACAACACATGTCCATGGCTAGGAAACTTAACCATCTTTGATTAACGAGCTAGTCAAGTAGAGGCAAACTAGGGACATTCTGTTTGTCTATGTATTCACACATGTACTAAGTTTCCGGTTAATAAAATTCTAGCATGAATAATAAACATTTATCATGATATAAGGAAATATAAATAACAACTTTATAATTGCCTCTAGGGCATATTTCCTTCAGTTCAAAGGAGAAAGAGCAGGCTTTCAGCCATCATTAGATCTTTGATATATCATTATCAGATGAAATGATTTAATAAGGTAATTTTTGCAATTAATGTTGTTTTCAAGACTAATTGCAATCAATACAAGTAATGATGTTTCCAAGGTTAATTGCAGTTAATACAATGAATGTTGTTTTCAAATCGTGGTGATGTGTTGGATACACCATTGGAGTGTCGTTGGACGTTGGATATATGCGGCTGAATAGCTGAGACTGTTCGGATTCACTAAATTTGTGCTTCTATAAGTAATATAATAGTAGTAGATAGATATATTTCGTTTTTAGTTGGATCTCTTATCCATATGTAATTATGCCTTAAATCTATATAGAGGTACATGCCAAGCCTTGAATTCGTGAGATTCGATTGCTGCTCATATGAACCCTATGGACTGAACTTAATAAAGATAGCACAACTGCCAAAACTGCGCCTACAAATACATGGAGGTGATACCTTCCCCAAACTGATTTCATATTTTAAGATTGACCACCACCGCTCATTGAGACTTTTTTATGTAAGTCTTCTTTGTCGTCAGTGTTCGTCGTCGCGTTTCTATCGTATGTACTATAGTAGTCTTCAAGGGCGTCTTTGGTTCCTGCATCAATTTTGGTCTGATTGCATCGATGGCTCGATTGAGCCCGTCTAAGCTAATGCAGATTCTAAACAATGTTCTGCATTTTGTTTGGTTGCCCACAAAAACCTAAGTTGCATTATAGCAGAAACACTAGCATGATGTTTGATTGCAATCATATGCTCCCCAGATACAATGTGATCATGTTTGGTTATGGGCAAGACATGCGGTGTGGTAACCTCTTCTTGGAGTGGTGAGGTTATCATCACACACACAGTCATAGGCACAACAAACAACACATCAACAGTGAGGAACATAGATTAAAGCACTTTAAAAAAGATAGATTAAACCATAGTCATAACACACGCATACCACATTAATGAACATAATTTAGGACCGACATAATAGTGACAAATACGGTTATAGGCAGAGTAATACATGACCGACAGAGTAAACATTACACATCCTCAATCATTGCAAGGGATCGGTCGTGCTCGCCGCACTTCACCACCACCTCAATGCTAGAAAGTGTTGTTCGTCCTGAGAACGGCTTCGCTTGGGATCATGGTCATGTGCTGGCGGAAGGCATCAGGAGATCGGAAGTAGATCCAACATTCATTGGCCTCCCTGATGCCTTTTGGAGGCTCTGCCTTCTGCCATGACCTTGCCCTTGTAGCAGTTGTTCGGAGCATGATTGTCTATGAGCAACTTGTCGGCAGAGTGCTGCAATGAAGAATATTAGGATGAACACACCACTGACCTACAATGTAAATTGAACTATAATGTTTGGGATCACAATGTGCATGTCAAGGATGATGGCCGTCGGTGCATGATGTCATGTATCACTCCGTTCCTAAATATAAGTCTTTTGAGAGATTTGAATACGAACTACATACGAATGTATATAGACATATTTTAGAATGTAGATTCAATCAATTTGCTCCGTATGTAGTCTGCATTGAAATGTATAAAAAGACTTATATTTAGGAACGGAAGTAGTAGAATGGAAGAGCTGGTACAAGGACCAGAAGTATAATGTGTAGAACCAACTCTCACAGCAACAATCACCCTAATACATGGATTGCACATTAGTTAAGATCAGTGTACACATCACTGCACAGTCTAGGCCTAAGTTATACTACATGACAAAATACAGTACCATAAACTGCGTCCAACTAATCCAACAACTAAAACTAAAACACACCAAAAGAAAATGATAACTACTAGGCCTAAGTTATTTTCTTAACGCCGCTTGGTTGCTTGACGACTCCCGGGCGAAATCTTCTTCGGCCTCTTCCCCGTGGAATAATCCAAGGAGAAGATGTAGCTGCTACGTCATCCTTCTCCCCATGAAAAGATGTCGCAGTTGCATCATCCTTCTCCACCTGAAAAGATGTCGCCGCCGCATCATCCTTCTCCCCGTGAAAAGAAGCCACCGCTGGAATCGCCACCAATGTGTCTTCCTCCTCCTCATCATCATCGGTGACCTCTGCTTCATACGTGGCGTAGCCCATGATCCGGTACTGTAATCTCATCTTCTCCCGCTCGGGCAAAAAGCTGTCCTTCATCTTCTCCAACTCGCCGACGAGAGAAGGACGGCGTTTAGCCAGAGACGGCCAAGCGGGCGGCAGCTGGAACGAAAGTATGTCATCCAGCTCCTCCCGCGGCACGCGGAAAATCTTCTTCTTGGTCTTCTTGTTCCCCACATTCGCACTCCCCCCCTCTCCTCTTCGTGTGAGACGGATGTGATTTGCTAGCGCCTCTATTTCCATATCGACATTGGTGGCCTCCATCGAGCTCTGCACTGGCAAGGGATTGATGTGATTTGCTAGCGCCTCTGTTTCCATGTTGGCACCGGTGACCTTCGTCGAGCTGTTCATCAGGCTGTGCATTGGCAAATGGCGTCCGGCGGAATCGACGTGGTTCGGTAGAAGCTCAGGCGATCTCCAGGCCCATATTTATGTGTGTGTATGCTCCGGCGGAAGACATCACCCACGCTCCGAGTCGGCCTGCGGATCTATCTGCGCAGGAATCGGCCAGAGACTCAAATCGGTAGGTAGGTAGATCTGCACCGAATTCGGATTCCAGAATGAATCGGAGAACCGCGTCCTCTCAAACGTATCTACAGAGGAATCGAAGAGATAGAAGCACGCACGTACCAGCGCAGTCGCCGCCGGCGCCGATCTGCTTTCTCCCCCTTTGTTTTTTTTTGTGAAGGGATCCCCCTTTGTTTGCTCTCGCCAAGGCTGGCCCCGATGGGTGGCATTTGTTATACAGTTTTTTTTTTTTTTTGAGGTGACTTGTTATACAGGTTTTTTTGTAGGCAGGTAGGTTTTTTTTTGAGGCAGGTAGGTATGCCACGCCACCGGCCATACAGAAATTGGGCTGCAGAAGCCCGCCTAGTAGCTAGCGGGCCAGAGTGCGAGGCTCGTGTTTGGAATAAAGTGCAATGGAAGTATATTTCTCAAAACAAAAGTGCAATGGAAGTTTTTCAAATTCTTGTGAAAAGGGAACTTGTGGAGAAGGAAGCTACTGACTGATAAGTTCCATTTATGTTGGTCTGGTGACAGGGCGCTCTTGAAAGCGAGCGAGCGAAGCCTTCCTGGAGCTTCCCCCTTCCCTCACCCGAGAATTGCATTTCCGGAGGATCGATGGAACAAATTCTTTCAGTTGGAGGGAAGGGAAATTTTTTCTTGAAGATGTGCCTTTTCATTCAGTAGCAAGTGTGATGAGCAAAAAGTCGGTGGAATTCCAGGGCTGGACCAAGGGTGACATGTAAACAACTCTAAATTAGCACTGCTTTGCAAGAAATCTCTATCCGGGAAAAGAACCTCATCAGCAAAGAGGACAAGACAAGAAAAGGAGAAGAAAGCAAGGCTGGCAAGGACTACTGCATGAGCTAGTGGCATCTACGGAGTAATATCACATTTTCTTTTATCGTCCGAAATCCAAAGTCGCTAGTCTAGTGACCAAATGATCAGATATTTCAGCTGCATCACGAATCATGACCACGGCGGCCCTTCCTCCGTTTGTGCAATGAGAGACCCTCCTCGCTGCTTCTTGACCGACTCCTCCACGCAGGCAAGCTCAAATCCCTAATGTCACTAGAGTCCGAGGGGCCATCATCGCTGTCGCTAGTCTTCCTGATTTCACTGTGATGCTTCTTCCTCCTGCTGCTGCTCTTGTCATCCTTCGCTCTTGACCTACCAGACCTACTGCTGGACCTTTGATAACGATCATCCTCATCTGGAGGAGCATCATCATTCCTTCCACCTTTACCAACTCCACTGCTTGACCTCGGGAATCGAGTTTCTGCATCTAAATCAACATCACTATTTGTTGCTAGCCATCTATCATCAGGGTCATCACAACGATCACTGTGCTTTCCAGATTTGCCTCTTCTACTACCTTTCTCACCATAAGAGTCATCTTCAACGTAATGTCTCGAGCTACTTTTGGCAATGTGCACTTTCCCTGATGATTTGCCCGCAGCGGTGTAGCCCCTTTCAAGATTGGGGTCATCCGAGGATTGCCTCCGGCTCCTTTTGTGATTATTGTGCCTGTTGGTGGACTTGCTGCCTGAAGGACTTCTGCTCGTGCCAGCATCAGCAAATTCTGAAGGCCAATCAGAACATCCAGACTCCAGACTTTCGTGCCGTTCAGATCTGTGCTTCCTGGACTTGATTTTACCATTGTATCCACGTGCTCCATCGCCATGGCCATCTCTATGTTTCTCTTCATGCTTATGTGCTTGGGACACTCTTTCATTTTCCATGGGCGAACAGTATCTGCCAGTATCATCTTCAATCTCTTGGCCTCGTTGCTCATTTGCTGCAGATGGTTCTCTTCTATCTCGAGTATGCCCATATTTCATGATATGGTTGCTCTGCTCTTGCTTCGAATGTGAAAAAACTCTTGATGAATGCCGTTTATGTGTATCTCCATCCCCATGTCTACTTGAAATATACCTACAGAATCCTCTCATTTTAGACTTCAGTATAATAAAAACTGTATACAGATTAAGTGACTAAAATAATTGAACATGTACCTGTCATCAGAACTTCTCTGTCTCTTCCTATCTGAACTGTGTAACCGTTCAAAATCTGGGGTATCACTCGCCTTGTCAAAAACAGCATCATCTGAGGGACCAAACAGAGCAGCCATCTTCCGAGTCCAGTATTTAGGTGGAGGATTGTCCCAATCAGCCCACTCATAATCTCCACCAGGGTTACGAAAGCAATGAATGAAATTACAAGCAACTCCATGTGAACATGTCTGTCAAACAAGAGAGATGAAACAGAGCACATACATGGTATTAATCATTTTGCCATTTTCAAACTAAAATACTGCTCACGAATATGAATGATGTTAATATGCTTCGTACATGTCAAATAAAACAAAGAATTCAGGTGACAGAGTGTAAACTTAAGATACCTTGAATCTTGACCTCATGTACTCACCACAGATCGCTGACTTCCATTTCGTCAAAGCAACAAACTCACATGTTATCTGAAGAGCAGGAAAAAAAATTCAAGGCAAGCTTATGCAAGAGTAACATATTTCTTATTTAAAAACCAGGAACAGCATCTAAGGTGAAGTATTCTCTGAGATGTAAGAAAGCATTCACAAGAATACTCTAGCAATTCTGCTCACATAACTCACAGTACTTGAGGAACATAACTCACAGTACTTGAGGAATAAAATTAAGTAATCACCTGCTTCCCAGCAAAATATCGACCATTCATGCTGTTGTAGGCAAGAAGAGCTGAATCCAAGGCTTTATAATGCACATAGACATTTCCTCGGAGATGGAATGATCCATTTCTACATACCTGAAATAATATCTAGAATTATTTCTATGGAAAAAATGTTATGCAGAAGCCAAATTTCAGCATAACAGATAACATGAGAAGACTAGAAAAATAACGAGAATCTGTAGATTAAATGCTTAGGCCAAGTCGCATAACCTGAGAAAACTCGTGCTGCATCCGAGGGCCAACTCTGACCAGGATTTAGAAATTCACCATGTCATCTAGTTTAAATTCAGAATTCAAATTTAAATACAGATTTCTGCTTCTTAGTGTTGCGCGCAATGGAACCACTGGTGAATGGTGATAACATTTTTGGTAACCATTTCAGATAAATATGTGTACTAATTCAAGCTAACAAACCACCCAGTTGTTTTTCAATTAACAGAAATCCAGCACAGACCTAGGTCCGAGGTTCCTTTTCCTTTCTGTATTTAGTTTTTACAATATTGGTGCGTAGTCCACGAGACCATTAGGTGGGTGGCATATTGAACTGGAGGTGAGGTCAAAATGCCTATGCAAGTCCGCATTTGAAAAGCCCCTAGGTATAGCATGTGCAACAAAGTGAAGTCGCTATGAACAACTACAGTTAACAAGCTAGCTACCTACAGAACAACACAATACCTTGAGTAAATTATTAGAGAGCCAGCCTAATAATACTATATTGTATGAATCAGCCATAATCAATCATATTCATATCTATATCTCTACTTGTAACTTGTAAGAGTAGAAGAGGCAATGCTTGTTGTGCTGAGCTGGGGTGCGAACAGAGTACATATGAATATTAGAGTGAAGGTGAAGGCGTTTGAGATATGGGACCAACATGAATTAAGGTGAAACTGTTTGTCCTGATTGACTCACAGTGGTGTTGGTTACTTTCAGTCCAAACCGTGCATACATCATATTAATAGCTGGCAGAATTAGTCTCCTAATCACCAACACTAATAATCTCTTAATTGCATGCTTACGGCTCATGATTTAAACATGCATGCTTATGGCTCACGATTTAACATATGTAATCTCCAGGATTTTTTCATTTGAGTGGTTTACTGGAGAAGAAATAAATTTAATGATGCGTACACTTAGGTCTTATAAATATGGATTTCCACAATGTTAGTACACTTCACAAGTTCACATTGAATGTATATTATGGGAACCATGCATTGCACGTGCATGATTGATAGTTGTAGCAAACACATAACGGTAATACAAACATTCTTGAATTAGGCCACTAACCCCATTAAGTAAGAACAAATTATCATCCTTGGAGACTAATAACCAACTAACCTAACCCTACAAAGTTAGTGATAAAGTACTATTCTTGCAACAGACAAAGAGATGCTGCCAGAGGGAAAATCAACTACTCTCGGTAGGGTAGGAAGAAAAAAGAACCTTGAAGTTGACAAGTTCACCAAATTTCAGAAATTCTGTGTGCACGTCCTCATAAAATTCTTCATAGCTCTGTTCAATCTCTTCGTCTGTAAACTGGAGGATGTTACAAAAAACCTTATTAGCTATGGATCAAATCAACCATTCAACTGCAACTTCCACGACCTATGAAGTAAACACGGGAGAAAACACAAAGGGAGAAACAGATAATTAAAACTAGAAAACACAAAAGTAATACTGAGGGCCTACTTAAGCAATAGTTTACCATCAAAAAGTATTTTCTATACTAAAGGGGTTAAAAACAAATTCACCTGTCACCTAATGATCATCAACACGTCCAATAAAAGAACATCTCACAAGTACTATGGGACTGTCAAGGAGCTGCTTCATCAATAATTCTCAAGGCATGTTGTAAACTTTAAATATTGGTGTATTTCCTTTTGAAAAGTTAAAAACATAGCAAATCTCAGCAACACAAGCAACATGAAAATTTAGGATACGGTAGCAGATGAAAGTTCAGGGCGTCTCCAATCAAATGAAACCAACTGGCTGGTTGGTCACTGCTTGCCTCGAGACGGAATTCTTGGAGAATGCATCAATGAACATGTATTATGTCGCAGGTCTGAGAGTAGCCAGAAGATCAAGCAAAACTTCTAAAGAGCAACAGGCACATTTTAACACTTCGAAGAGAACTTACAAAAGAATTAAAGTAACCAGTTATTTCTACCTATGGTTGTTCATTGTACAACACAAAGTTTAAGCTTAATCCATTTGGCTCACTAAAAAATCACTGTAACCAAGGAGGACCTAATTAAGTGATGGACCATGTATTAATGCAGCATGCATGGTTTTTCAAGAACTAAATTTAGAACTAAATTCCACATTGAGAACTAAATTTAGACAGAAATTAATGTGACTGTACTTAATATTTGCCTATTCCTAAAGCAATGGGCCTTCCAAAACTGACAATTCAGATTTTTTGAGATGTAACAAACCTAAAGGGAGGGAGTATAATCTTAAAACAGTGAGTAGGTCAGGAATAAGTATTATAATGAGTATAACTGTCCATGAAAGTGAGGGTGAACAACACTAAAAAGCTGTGCCAAAACACAGAATAGTTCAGGATACCAATTCGTTTGCAAGGGATTGTCCTCTAACAAACCTCAAGCCCTTCATCTTGTTCCAAAACAAGGCCCGGACCATTATACATGTTTTTCATGAGCAATGTGCATGATTTGTCAGGGTAGAAATGAACTCTGCTGCAGCGCACTCCAAAGCGGCAAGCTGCTGTCTTGAGGTAAAATGGGCAATGGGCCTTATCCTACCGAGAAAATAACAGAGTCATTACATTGGTGCAAATATAGGCAAATGTGTTGATTAGATATTGGGATTTGTCTTCCTATATTTTGCAATAGAAGTACATCCTTCCCTGTCTAGCTGAAAAGAGAACCATGGAGTATACCTGTTCAGTTCCGAAATTTGGAGTCTCTTGAGCAACTTTCTCAAGTAGTTCTCGAGCAGACAAGGAAGGTTCTCTCCTCTGAGAAGCAACAGGTACAGACTGAGGTGGCAGCGGATTTGATGTAGGTCTCTCTTCCTGCAAGACATTGTACATGCCCTTTTCAGATGGTAAGTCAAAAACGGATCCTTGAGCAACAGTAAAGAGACAACAAAACTTTATCACAAGCATAAGCTTGACCTCTTGACTTAGTGGTTTATCCTCTGTCCTCTTTGGTATTTTGATCTTTTTCTTCTTCAGAATGATCTCATTTCCTTGCCATATGATCTCCGCTGGTCCATCTTCAACATACTCCCATTCCCCATCATCTTCTGTCTCGTCTCTGTGCTCATCGTTATACTGAAATAGCCCAAGAAGCAACAATAATCAGGACCCATTAGAACGTAATGTATTCTCAAACATTCCACCAGCTAGTAAAACATTTTCGATGAAAACCACACAACACATGCATTGAGTTATCAAAACAACACGCATATATGATGTATCAAGAGGATGGGAATAAATATATCCGATGGACAGCCAGAATGTGTGAAATCACGTGCCATGGACCAAGCATGAGTGTCCTTAAACAGTGAGCTACCAAGGAGCGGAGAACTGAAATGGGGTAAGGTGAACAGCATCATGTGGAAGCATATAAGTATAACTCTAGTCCGGGGAATCCAAATGGGCTCAAACAGATGGCAAGGACAATGGTCTTCTTTTTCATCAATGCTTGGATTTTTAAACCTAAACTTTGCTTCCTCTTCTTCTTCCTGATTAGTATCCTCTTTGGCTTCTTATTATCAATCCTATTCCAATAATTTCCGAGAACACTGGTAGAATTTTCGTTATGCTATTGTTAAGTGACAATTCACATCGAAGGCAGCAAACACCAACCTACCAGTGCTCTTCATGTCAGTTAGACAACATACAACTTAAGCCGTCCCATGTTCCGCAGATTATGCTATTATTACGAAATCAGGTGTGTGTGCAGGTTCATGGACAATAGAAACGGAGTGCGTATCCATTCTAGGTTTGAAGTAAGCAAGCAACTGGCTAAATACTCTAGTTCAGTTGAAGGAGCCAAGGCACTGGGGTAAGTGAGAAGCAGGAGACCTTGTCGCGTGTGGAAGCCTCGGCGGCCCTCGCCTCTTCTTCCGCAGCCGCCGCGGCTGCCTCCTCGGCGGCACGCGAGGCGGCCTTCTCAAGCCAGCGGCGCTCGGCGTCCTCAAAGGCGCGGCGCGCGCGGTCGGACGCGGCGGCCTCGGCCTCCTCGAGCTCCCGGAGGCGGCGCCCCTCCTCTGGGTCGGCGGCGAGCGCCTCTGCCGCAGCCCGCGCGGCCGCCGCCGCCTCCCTGCGCGCGCGCCGGCGGCGCTCCTTCTTCCGCTCCTTCCGCCTCTCGCTCCTCGTCGACGCCGCCGGGAGATCACCGGCCGCCGTGGACATGGAAGCTCCTCGATCCACCCCCTCGGCCTCTTGGTTTTTTTTTCTAGGGCTTTCTCTATCGACCAAGGCCCAGTTCCTTTGCAGCGTAGCAGCTTAACTTAGAAATTCCTTAAGCTACAAGCCCAAAAAAAAACATTCTTACGCTTCATGGGCCTAGCAGAGAATGGCCCAAGTTGTTTCATTCCATTCCGTAGCCCGAGCCTGCTACCGTGCCCACTTTCAGGCCCATCACAGGACCAACCGACCCCAACCTCGCCATCATCGCCGTCGCCCTCTTCACACAACAACGCGTATACAACCACCGAAAGCACAAGGCATCACCACACAGAGAGAAAAAAAAAGAGCACAACGCATCAGCCCAGACGCCGACGCCACCCAACCCAAGCTCTCCAACTCGAAGCGCCCACCCTCTCCGCCGGCGGCGACCGGCCGATGGGGTCCAACGAGGCGGACAAGCCGCTGCGCCGGATCGGCGCGTCGTTCGAGCAGCTCGCGGCCGTCGCCAAACAGCAGCAACAGCCCGCGATGGCGGCGGGGGACTTCTCGCGCGCCTGCTCCAACGTCTCCGTCCTCTTTGGCTGCCTCGGCATCGCCTTCAAGTTCGCCGAGATGGACTACGTCGCCAAGGCAAGCGGCCGCTCCTCCGCCCCCCTCTCCTCTCCTCCCCGCTACCTGCTCTGCTCTAGCTCGCGTCTCGCGATTCCTCCCCCGGTTGGAGCGCTCGGCTGCTTAGGGCGAGTCGGCTGTTCGGTATGCTACTTCGGTGTGCTTGTATGTGGTAAAATTTCTGGTGATTCCGGGGACATTGGTTTCGTTATGTGTGAAGCTTGGGAGGTTTGGGGTGAAATGACCTCAAAATTCTCAACCGGATCGAGTTTGGCGAGTTCTGTTTTGAGTTTATTTTTGATTGGTATACGCTGCATAGCTATGCATCATCCACGTGGGAAGGTAATTGTGTTGATCGCTAGGAGGTTTGGGTGAAATGACCTGTCGAATTCCGAACTGGATCAAGCAGCAATAGTTGGGTGTTTCATCAGGATCGGACTGTCTAATTCTGCTACTGTGTGCTATGCTTGTTGAGGTTGTACGCTTCAGGTGTAGAATATCCTATCCACTTCTGCACTTGAGTTAGTACTACTGCTTTAATTGTATACATCTCTGTTTTAAGGTAATTGTGGTGATCTCCTAGGCTTGTTTAAGGCTAGGAGGTTAGTGCTAGATGGTCTCAATTAATTTTCAACTTGATCAAGCCAGGAATTAGTGTGTGCACATAAGGACCCTTTAGCAAAACTGATTATCTATTTCAGGCTTTCAGCTATTATTTTGATATGCTTGTTCTGATGTATGCTTAAGAGGTGTTGGAGCTTCCAACCTACTTCTGCACTTATTATAGCACTACTGCTTAGCAAACCAAGCGTGCGGCCATTTCGGGTTTCACATGTTATCTTGTTGCAGAAACCTCATATACTCATGCGTGCTTATTACCTAGTTAATTGTAGCATCCCCTTTTCAAGGCTTTTGTTTGCTGGTCTTGTCTGATTACTTCGTCTTATGTGGCTGCAGGTTAATGATTTACTGGAGGCATCCAAGACGATTTCAACATTGCCCTCCATGGTTGAGCTTGACATTCAAAAGGGCACTGTCAGGCAGGCGGGGAGCCATACGAGGAATCTACTGAGGGTTAAGCGTGGGATTGATATGGTGAAAGTTCTGTTTGAGCAGATATTGGTCACAGAGTAAGTTCAAGCTGCAAACGGGATAGTGCTGTCACTTATATTATGTTGTGATTAAAAAAAAACTTACAGTATGCTGTCAACCCTTTAGTTTGCTACTCTTAGATGCCTGTTGAGTAAACGTTATCTGAATGCTCACATTCTCTTCTGTTTTCAGAGGCAACTCCCTGAAGGACGCAGCGTCAAAGGCTTATGCTCAGGTGTTTGCTCCTCACCATGGCTGGGCCATAAGGAAGGCCGTTGGTGCTGGAATGTATGCCCTCCCTTCTAAGTCGCAGCTCTTGAAGAAACTGAATGAAGATGGTGAGTGTGTCCTGATCTCCAGAACACTGTTTTATCTCTCCAGTAGTTTACACATGTTATTACTCTGAACTTCCATGCTAAGCAAGCAACTGATCAGATCACATTGCTTTTTTGGTTGCCTTACAAAAGGCGTAGATCTAATTGTTTGTTTGTATAGATGTTTGCTTGTATTAGAGGGGGTCATATGCAAGTTGCTTTTTGGTTGCCTTAGTACAGTTCTATAGTTGCTCAGGTTGCATGAGGAGAAAATGATTGGGACAAAATATGTCAAAAACACAATAGGTTATCTTAGCTTCTTCGTCTTGGTGTCACTTGATTCTGATCTCGGGTCACTGCCTCTTTTAACCTTGCAGAAAATTCGGCAAGGGCTCAAATGCAGAGTTTCGTCAGGTCGTCTGGACCAGTAATTCTCTACGTCGAAGACCTCTTCACCTCCAAGAATTTAGGGCTGGACTGGTGAGCAAAGCCTATACAGAGAGACTTCCAATGTACTAATGCGACTAGATGGTGTGCTGTGACCTCAAACAACTGTAGCTGGTTTTGGTGTTTTGAGTTCGAGAGTTCAGAGTTGTAACCTAAATTCAATAAGCTGTGCTACCGTGGAGGTTCTTGACGGGTGGATATGGGCGGGAGCCGTTGTTACAAACCTGAAATTCCAGCTTATCTCTGAGCTGTTAAACTGGAATGCTACCCTGCAATGTACTCCCTCCGTTCGGATTTAGATGTCGCGGCTGCTGTACATTATGCATTTTGCAAACATGTCCTTATACTTTTGAATCATTTGAAAAACGCCCCCGTCTCCTTCCTCACTTCTCCACCGTCGCTCGCGCGTCGCCGGCTCCGGCCACCATCCCCCGTCTTCCTCCCCCGTTCTCCTTAGCACCCAGAGAGAGTCTCCGCGCGTCGCAGGACCCAAGCCGCCTGTGCAGGAGACGACCTGCGTCGTCGCGGAGGAGACGCGCAGGACCTCCACGGAGGCGCCTTGCGCCGCCGCACAGCTGCGCAGCCGCCATGGGTGTGCCCTCGCCTACCTGAGCAGCGGGATTGCTCCTAAAGTTCTTCCTCTTTGTCACCTCCCTCTGAATCGTGCCAAGAAGCAGTAAATCGACGACTAGGTCCTCGATTTGGTCCGCCTTGGCCGCCGTCGCCGCGGACAATTTTGGACGCCGTCGCGGCGCTGGGTCTTCGTCGCCGCTCTGGCCCAGGGTCTTCATCGCCGCGTTGGCCCTGCTCAACCTCTCCTCCAAGCCCAGGGTCTTCCTCTCCGTGCTGGCCCTCCTCCGAAGGTCGTGCCCGCCCTCGCCTCTGTTGCTGCTGGTATTCCCCGCCCCCGCCTCTGTTGCTGTTGCTGCTGAATTAAAAAGAACTTGATTGTAAAGCTGAATATTGAATTACTCAGATCATGAGTTCTTAATTGCTGGATTGCTTAATACTTGAAAGATCAGGGCACTGAGTGAGTGATTCTAGTTTCTTGAACGCGTCGGGCTGGCTCAGGGCATTGTCTAGCAGAGCCTTCTTACTGTTGCTGATCACCTCCCTTGATTGTCCCCGGTTCCCAGTTCTTGAGCTGCTTCCCAGAACCAGTATCATTTTCTGCAAACAAGAAGCGGGGTTTAGTCTGAGTTGTGGAGGTAATTGTGGAAACAGGGAAAAAAATATCACTCTCTGAAGTTGTAAAATCTGTCAATCAAATTCACTGTTTGGAGCTGCAGATTGATCTCTTCTTTTACAACGGCCTTAGACCAATAGGTTCCCTGGTTTCTACTTTTTGTTGCAATTTGGTCTCTGTATCATCATTCTGGCAAGCACACAGTACGTATGTTCCTTTTTGCTATTTGCAGAGGATACCAACCAAAGTACGGTACAAATTCAGAAGTGCATTCCTTTGGGTATTAATATTACACGGAATACTGATGGTACACATGATCCTTCAATCTGAAGGTAGCACTAGAGAGAAACAAGATAGATACACACATGCTTAGGATTCGCAACCGGCGGATGAGGGCAGACGATCTTGACATCCTTACTCATCTTCCTCTTGAGCCACCGGCAGAGCTCGGCCGGATCCACCTTGATGTTTATGAATACTGAATACTTGATGTTCTGTACTGAATACTGAATTAAAGAGAACTTAATTGCTGCTGGTATTAAACAGAACTTGAATACCAAATGAAGCTGGATTAAACAGAACTTGAATAGAGCTTGAACCTTTGCATTATGCATTTTGCAAACATGTCCTGAATGCAAAATAAGTGGTACATGTCCTGAATGCCAAATGTCATTCCACTGTTCCACTTATCTAGGAATTGTAAAAGAAACAAAGCTTTTAACAGCTGCTCTTTGTTTACTCTCAAGTCTGAACAAAAGACAGCATGGTGTAGGCTCAAGCAAGCAGCCCATCACTACCTACTTGTTCTGCAATAACCAATGAAGCAAATAACCAATGAAGCAATAACCATCAGTCTAGCAAACAATTCTTGTGGAGAGAACTATTTTCAGGTGCCTCTTTGATTTAGCTGATTTAACTTGACCAGAATGTTCTTTCTTATTGGAACATGAACAGTTACCTGAGCAAGTGCTCCACCGCCGCAATGATGTTTGGGATTGATCTTAACATGAGTCCTCCACAAGATGATGCCTCAGAACCTGCAGATCAACAGGAAGAACAGAACAGTGAACAACAATACAACAATGAGGAACCAGTCAATAATGAAGCAACATGTACAGTACTACCTCCAAAACTTTTGCATTTGCATTTCATTTTCATGATCTACTCCTATTATTTGCAATAGCTACATGACTTATCTTTTGCTCCTTATTTGACAGGGGAAGAAGCAAGTGGTGTAGAGGAACCAATTCATGAAGAAGCAAGTGGTGTAGAGGAAGCAATTCATGAGGAAGCAAGTGCTGTACAGAAACCAATTCATGAGGAACTCACAAATGAGGAGAGATATGGTATTTTTTTTGCACTCATGGTGATCAACACCCAAAATGGACAAGTTCTGAAAAAAGACAAGCAGGTCATTGCTAGCCTACTCGATACAACCATAAGAACTGTTGAGAGAATATGGGAAAGAGCTCTTAAACAGATTGAAAAAGGGGAGAAAGTTGATGTCTCAAATCAAAAGCCAGGTAGAGTTGGCCGCAAGCGGAAAGATTTGGATCTGTCGAGGGTGGTGACAATCCCATTGAACAGAAGGAGAACATTGCGAGGTCTGTCAAAGGCATTGGGTGTAAGCTGCACGACCTTACACTCAAGGTTCGAGTGGGGTCATTTGAGGCGTCACAGTAATAAGTTGAGGCCCCACTTAAACCTGTCCAACATTGTAAAGAGATTGAAATGGTGCTTGGCTATGTGTGAAGATTATTGGTCTGCGACACGGGAATTAGACAACATAGCCTACATGGATGAAAAGTGGTTCAACATGACTGGGGAGGTGAACAACTACTATTTGCTTCC